>NC_057804.1:8426127-8506943 GCF_018294505.1 Triticum aestivum
ATACGTCTCCAACGTATCTACTTTTCCAAACACTTTTGCCCTTGTTTTGGACTCTAACTTGCATGATTTGAATGAAACTAACCCGGACTGACGCTGTTTTCAGCAGAAGTACCATGGTGTTATTTTTGTGCAGAAACAAAAGTTCTTGGAATGACCTAAAAATCCTCGGAGATAAGTTTCAGAAAATATAAAAAATACTGACAAAAGATGAAGGCCAGGGGCCCCACACCCTGTCCACGAGGGTGGGGGCGCCCCCCCTACAAGGCGCGCCCCCCTGTCTCGTGGGCCCTCTGATGCTCCACCGACCTCAACTCCAACTCCATATATTCCAATTCACGGAGGAAAAAATGAGAGAGGTAGTTTCATCGCGTTTTAGGATACGGAGCCTCTGCCAAGCCCTAAAACCTCTCGGGAGGGCTGATCTGGAGTCCGTTCGGGGCTCCAGAGAGGGGGATTCGTCGCCGTCGTCATCATCAACCATCCTCCATCACCAATTTCATGATGCTCACCGCCGTGAGTGAGTAATTCCATCGTAGGCTTGCTGGACGGTGATGGGTTGGATGAGATTTACCATGTAATTAAGTTAATTTTGTTAGGGTTTGATCCCTAGTATCCACTATGTTCTGAGATTGATGTTGCTATGACTTTGTATGCTTAATGCTTGTCACTAGGGCCCGAGTGCCATGATTTCAGATTTGAACCTATTATGTTTCCATGAATATATGTGAGTTCTTGATCCTATCTTGCAAGTCTATAGTCACCTATTATGTGTTATGATCCGACAACCCCGAAGTGACAATAATCGGGATACTTCTCGGTGATGACCGTAGTTTGAGGAGTTCATGTATTCACTATGTGTTAATGCTTTGGTCCGGTACTCTATTAAAAGGAGGCCCTAATATCCCTTAGTTTCCGCTAGGACCCCGCTGCCACGGGAGGGTAGGACAAAAGATGTCATGCAAGTTCTTTTCCATAAGCACGTATGACTATATTCGAAATACATGCCTACATTACATTGATGAATTGGAGCTAGTTCTGTGTCACCCTATGTTATAACTATTACATGAGGAATCGCATCCGACATAATTATCCATCACTGATCCATTGCCTACGAGCTTTTCATATATTGTGCTTCGCTTATTTACTTTTCCGTTGCTACTATTACAATCACTACAATACTGCTATCTTTACCTTTGCCATAGTTACCATTACTATCATACTACTTTGCTACTAAATACTTTGCTACAGATACTAAGTTATCCAGGTGTGGTTGAATTGACAACTCAACTACTAATACTTAAGAATATTCTTTGGCTACCCTTGTGTCGAATCAATAAATTTGGGTTGAATACTCTACCCTCGAAAGCTGTTGCTATCCCCTACACTTGTGGGTTATCAAGACTAATTTCTGGCACTGTTGTCGGGGAGCATAGATCTATTCTTTGAGTCACTTGAGATTTATATCTGCCGATCACTATGAAGAACTTGAAAGATCAAAGAACCAAAATCTATCCCTCAACTACAAGGGGAGGTAAGGAACTGCCATCTAGCTCTGCACTAGGTTCTCCTTCTGTTATGAGTAAGGTTGCGACACCTATACCTGCTACTGCTAAGATTTCTGATATGTCGCATGTTATTGATGATGCCACTTCTGCTATGCATGATGCTTATGATGGAACTACTTCTATGCTTGATACTTCTCTGCCATTAGGTGAATTTCTTGATGA
The DNA here is from genome assembly GCF_018294505.1 of Triticum aestivum. NCBI lineage: Eukaryota > Viridiplantae > Streptophyta > Magnoliopsida > Poales > Poaceae > Triticum > Triticum aestivum. Next base: position 8,427,855 of record NC_057804.1, read on the forward strand.
ACAACTTACTAAGGCTAGGGAGAATGAAATTACTGAAAATGAAATTATTGATGAAAGTGATGATGAAGGTTCTCCCCCTAATTATGAATTGTCTGTTGTTCCTGAGGGTTATGTTATGAATGAAGAAACTGCTAGAGATTTTCTCGCTTGCAATGATAGATCAGATCTTAAGAAATTGTTAGCTAAGCTGAAACAAAAGACTCTAAATGCTAGAATGAACCATGACCCTGCTTTTGCCACTTCACCTATCTTTGTTACTGATAAGGATTATGAATTCTCTGTTGTTCCTGAGGGTTATGTTATGAATGAAGAAGCTGCTAGAGCTATTCTTGCTTGCAATGATAGATATGATCTTAAGAAGCTATTAGCTAAATGGAAGTAGCAATCCCTTAATGCTAGAATGAAACCTGACCCTGCTTTTGCTACTTCACCTATCTGTGTTATTGATAAGGATTATGAATTCTCGGTTGATCCTGAAATAATTACTTTAGTTGAATCCGATCCTTTATATGGCAATGAATCTGAAACTGTTGTGGCACATCTTACCAAGTTGAATGATATAGCCACCCTGTTTACTAATGATGAGAAGTCTCGCTATTATTATATTCTTAAGATATTTCTGTTCTCACTAAAGGGTGATGCTAAAACTTGGTTTAATTCTCTTGATCCTGGTTGTGTGCGTAGTCCCCAGGATATGATTTATTACTTCTCTGCTAAATATTTCCCTGCTCATAAGAAACAAGCTGCCTTGCGGGAAATATATAATTTTGTGCAAATCAAAGAAGAGAGTCTCCCACAAGCTTGGGGGAGGCTTCTCGGATTACTTAATGCTTTGCCTGATCACCCTCTTAAGAAAAATGAGATACTTGATATCTTTTATAATGGACTAACCGATGCTTCCAAGGACTACTTGGATAGTTGTGCTGGTTGTGTTTTCAGGGAAAGAACAGTCGACCAAGCTGAATTATTATTGAACAATATGTTGACAAATGAAAATAATTGGACTCTTCCTGAGCCGATTCCTGTGGCAACTCCTGAACCAATTGAGCCAACTCCTGAGCCTATTTCCTAAACCTACTCCGAAGAAGAGGGGTGTTCTATTTCTCAGTCCTGAAGATATGCAAGAGGCAAATAAATCAATGAAAGAAAAAGGTATTAAAGCTGAAGACGTTAAGAATTTACCTCCTATTGAAGAAGTACACGGTCTTAATATACCTCCTGTTGAAGAAACACATTGTCTTGATAACCCGACACTGGTAGTGAAGGTAAATTCTCTCTATATATATGATAAAGTTCAAATCCCGTCTACTAAATTTCCTAGCCACTGCTTAGATGAATTTGATGATTTTGTGGATAGACAAGCAAATTTCAATGATTATGTTAGTAGACAATTGAAAAATAATGCTTATATGATTGGACGCTTGAGTGATTATATGTCTAGAGTTAAGGGTGAACTTAAACTCGCTAGTAAACATGCTTCTATGGTTACCACTCCAGCTGAACAAGTACTTAAGGCTCAGAATGAATTGCTAGATGAACTAAACAATAAACATGATTTTGTTGTTAGAGTGGCTACTAGAATTGGTAAAATGACTCAGGAACCTTTGTATCCTGAAGGCCACCCTAAGAGAATTTAACAAGATTCTCAGAATAATAATCTTGATGTTCCTAGTTCTTCTAAGAAAAAGAAAAAGAAAAATGATAGGACTTTGCATGCTTCTAGTGAACCTAATGTAGAAACACCTGAGAATCCTAATGATACTTCTATCTTTGATGCTGAAACACAATCTGGAGATGAACATGAACATGATGATAATGCTAATAATGATGTTCATGTAGATGCTCAACCTAGTAATAACATTGATATAGAAATTGAACCTGCTGTTGGTCTTGATAACCCACAATCAAGAAATCAATGTTATGACAAGAGAGATTTTGTTGCTAGGAAACATGGTAGAGAAAGAGAACCATGGGTTCAGAAACCCATACCCTTTCCTCCAAAACCATCCAAGACAAAGGATGATGAGGATTTTGAGCGTTTTGCTGAAATGATTAGACCTATTTTCTTACGCATGCGCTTAACTGATATGCTTAAAACAAACCCTTATGCTAAATATATGAAAGATATCATCACTAATAAGAGGAAAATACCTGAAGATGAGATTTCGACCATGCTTGCCAACTATACCTTTAAGGGTGGAATACCTAAGAAACTTGGTGATCCCAGAGTACCCACTATACCTTGCTCCATTAAAAGAAATTATGTTAAAACTGCCTTATGTGATTTAGGAGCCGGTGTTAGTGTTATGCCTCTTTCCTTGTACCGTAGACTTGAATTAAGTAAGTTGACACCTACTGAGATATCTTTGCAAATGGCTGACAAATCAACTGCTATACCTGTCGGCATTTGTGAGGACGTGCCTATTGTTGTTGCGAACGTTACTATCTTAACAAATGTTGTCATTCTTTATATCCCTGAGGACGACAATATGTCGATCATCCTTGGTAGACCCTTTTTAAATACTGCAGGTGTTGTTATTGATTGCAACAAAGGCAATGTTACCTTTCATGTTAATGGAAATGAGAACACGGTACATTTTCCGAGGAAACAACTTCAAGTTCATGATAACCCACAAGTGTAGGGGACCACAACAACTTTCGAGGGTAGAGTATTCAACCTAAATTTATTGATTCAACATAAGGGGAGCCAAAGAATATTCTTAAGTATTAGCAGTTGAGTTGTCAATTCAACCACACCTGGATAACTTAGTATCTGTAGCAAAGTATTTAGTAGCAAAGTAGTATGATAGTAATAGTAATGATAACAAAAGTAATATTTTTGGGTTTTGTAGTGATTGTAACAATAGCAACAGAAAAGTAAATAAGCGAAGCACATTATATGAAAAGCTCGTAGGCATTGGATCAGTGATGGATGATTATGTCGGATGCGATTCCTCGTGTAATAGCTATAACCTAGGGTGACACAGAAGTAGCTCCAGTTCATCAATGTAATGTAGGCATGTATTCCGAATATAGTCATACGTGCTTATGGAAAAGAACTTGCATCACATCTTTTGTCCTACCCTCCCATGGCAGCGGGGTCCTAGCGGAAACTAAGGGATATTAAGGCCTCCTTTTAATAGAGAACTGGACCAAAGCATTAACACATAGTGAATACATGAACTCCTCAAACTACGGTCATCACCGAGAAGTATCTCGATTATTGTCACTTCGGGGTTGTCGGATCATAACACATAATTACTGACTATAGACTTGCGATATAGGATCAAGAACACACATATATTCATGAAAACATAATAGGTTCAGATCTGAAATCATGGCACTCGGGCCCTAGTGACAAGCATTAAGCATAGCAAAGTCATAACAACATCAATCTCAGAACATAGTGGATACTAGGGATCAAACCCTAACAAAACTAACTTGATTACATGGTAAATCTCATCCAACCTATCACCGTCCAGAAAGCCTACGATGGAATTACTCACGCACGGCGGTGAGCATCATGAAATTGGTGATGGAGGATGGTTGATGATGACGACAGTGACGAATCCCCCTCTTCGGAGCCCCGAAAGGACTCCAGATAAGCCCTCTCGAGAGTGATTAGGGCTTGGCGGCGGCTCCGTATCGTAAAACGCGATGAAACTTCCTCTATGATTTTTTTCACCGTGAGACGGAATATATGGAGTTGGAGTTGAGGTCGGCGGAGCTGCAGGGGGCCCACGAGACAGGGGGCGCGCCCCCACCCTCATGGACAGGCTGTGGGCCCCCTGGTCTTCGTCTTTTGCCAGTATTTTTTATATTTTCTGAAACTTATCTCCGAGGATTTTCAGGTCATTCCGAAAACTTTTGTTTTCTAAACATAAAACAACAACATGGCAGTTCTGCTGAAAATAGCGTCAGTCCGGGTTAGTTCCATTCAAATCATGCAAGTTAGAGTCCAAAACAAGGGCAAAAGGGTTTGGAAAAGTAGATACGTTGGAGATGTATCAACTCCCCCAAGCTTAAACCTTTGCTTGTCGTCAAGCAATTCAGTTGATAAACTGAAAGTGATAAAGAAAAACTTTTACAAACTCTGTTTGCTCTTGTTGTTGTAAACATGCAAAGTCAGCATTCAGGTTTCAGCAAATATTATGAATTAACCATACTCACAATAACACCTCGGTCTCACAATTACTCATATCAATGGCATAATCATCTAGCAAGCGATAATAATAAAACTTGGATGACAACACTTTCTCAAAACAATCATAATACGATATAATAAAATGGTATCTCGCTAGCCCTTTCTAAGAGCGCAAAACATAAATGCAGAGCACCTTTAAAGATCAAGGACTGACTAAAACATTGTAATTCATGGTAAAAGAGATCCAGTCAAGTCATACCCAATATAAACCAATAGTAATGAATGCAAATGACAGTGTGCTCTCCAGCGGGTGCATTTTAATAAGAAGGTGATGACTCAACATAAAAGTAAATAGATAGGCCCTTCGTAGAGGGAATCAGGGATTTGTAGAGGTGAAAGAGCTCGATTTTAAAATAGATATTGAATAACATTTTGAGAGGCATACTTTCACTGTCAACGCAACAACTATGAGATGGCTGTATCTTCCATACTACATGCATTATAGGCAGTTCCCAAATAGAATGGTAAAATTTTATACTCCCCCACCACCAACAAGCATCAATCCATGGCTTGCTCGAAACAACGAGTGCCTCCAACTAACAATGGCCCTGGGGAAGTTTTGTTTAATTATATTGATTTGCTTTGATCTTTTTGGATCATGGGACTGGGCATCCTGGTTACCGGCCCTTTCTCATGAATGAGGAGCGTAGTCCACTCCTCTTGAGAATAACCCACCTAGAATGGAAGATATAGGCAACCCTAGTTGAAACATGAGTTGCTCGAGCATACAAAACAGAATTTCATTTGAAGGTTTGGAGTTTTGCACATACAAATTTACTTGGAACGACAGGTAGATACCGCATATAGGAAGGTATGGTGGACTCATATGGTATAACTTTGGGGTTTAAGGAGTTTGGATGCACAAGCAGTATTCCCGCTTAGTACAGGTGAAGGCTAGCAAAAGACTGGGAAGCGACCAACTGAGAGAGCGACAACAGTCATAAACATGCATTAAAATTAATTCACACCGAGTACAAGCATGAGTAGGATATAATCCACCATGAACATAAATATCGTGAAGGCTATGTTGATTTTGTTTCAACTACATGCGTGAACATGTGCCAATTCGAGTCACTCAATTTATTCAAAGGAGGATACCATTCCATCATACCACATCATAATCATTCTAATAGCATGTTGGCACGCAAGGTAAACCATTATAACTCATAGCTAATCAAGCATGGCACAAGCAACTATAATCTCTAAATGTCATTGCAAATATGTTTACTTCACAATAGGCTGAATCAGGAACAATGAACTCATCATATTTACAAAAACAAGAGAGGTCGAGTTCATACCAGCTTTTCTCATCTCAATCAGTCCATCATATATCGTCATTATTGCCTTTCACTTGCACGACCGAACGATGTGTATAATAATAATAGTGCACATGCATTGGACTAAGCTGGAATCTACAAGCATTCAACTCAAGAGAGAAGACAAGGTAATATGGGCTCTAAGTTAAATAAACAATCATGCATATGAGAGCCACTAAACATTTTCAATATGGTCTTCTACTCTCGACCCCCAAAGGAAAGAAAAGAAAATAAAACTATTTACACGGGAAAGCTCCCAACAAGTAAAAGAAGAACGAGAAATCTTTTTGGGTTTTCATTTTAATTTCTACTACAAGCATGGAAATTAAACTAACTATTTTTTTGGTTTTTCTTATTAGGTTTATCAAACACGCAAGAAGAAAACTAGAAAAAGAAAATTAAACTAGCATGGATAATACAATGAAAGAGTATGAGCACCGATGACTAGAATAGTGTGTGAACATGAATATAAAGTCGGTGAGAAATACATACTCCCCCAAGCTTAGGCTTTTGGCCTAAGTTGGTCTAATGCCAAGGGTAGCCTGGCTGATATCCGTAGTTGTAACTTGGGTCGTACTGAGGTGCATCAGCAACTGCCTCCTGAGCTACGGCATGTTAGCGAGCCGCCTCCGTTCTCCCCTCGTGTTCAGCTGCTTCCTCCCTGGTAACAACATATCTTCCTTTTGCCTGGTAATCAAAAAGGAAAGGAGCAGGAAGAGTAACATGGACAGCGCTACGTCTGTCAAAGATTAGTCAATACTGGAGGAATTGTTCATTCCTCTTAAGAAAATGATGTTGGACCATAGCGTCATAATCTAAATAAGCAGGAGGCAACATTATATCCTCCTCTCGTGGGGCTATGCCAAGATAATTTGCCACACGGGTCGCATAAATTCCTCCAAATAAATATCCAGCTCTACCATTATTATACAACCTACATGCAACTATTGCCCCCAAGTTATAATCTTTATAACCTAACACAGCACTCTTGAGGACACAAAGATCAGGCACACACATATGACATGCTTCATATTTACCATTAATGCATCTACCAATGAAGAGAGCAAAACAATGTATAGCAGGAAAATGAATGCTCCCTATGTTAGCTTGTGTAATATCCCTAGACTCTCCCACAATAATACTAGCAAGGAAATCTCTAAATTCAGATTTGTGGGGATCATTAACGCTTCCCTACTGCGGGAGTTTGCAAGCAGTAGTAAAATCTTCCAGGTCCATGGTATATGAATTGTCATAAATATCAAACATGACACTATGAGAATTGTGGGAAGATGTAAATGTAAACCTTCTCACAAATGAATCATTTAAATACTGGTACTGCGGGCACTTATCTTGCATGAACGCCTCAAGGTCGGCATTACGCACATACGCATCAAATTCATCCTTGATACCCGCTGCAACCATAAATGACTCCAATGTCCATTCACAAGGCCGTACATAAGCTTCCCTTGCTAATTTGTCATCGAGCTCATGTATTGCGAGCCGGGGTCCTTTCTTCCTTGAAGAACCACCTTGGTACATTCTCCTCGACATATTTCTTTTTCTGCAATATTTCTGAAATTTTTAGTAACTTCAGAATAAAACTGAATAAAACTAAACAATATTGATAGCAACTACTCCTACAAGTGCCTAGAGCCTATATCATGCATTATAATTACTTGGGACCTCATAAATTTAACATGCAAGCTCAAGAACAGGGTCACCAAGGCAGCAAGGATTTGCAATGAATAAAGCGCTAAAACAAAAACTAATTGGACCAATGGAGGAGTCACATACCAAGCAACAATCCCCCAAAGCAGTTTTGTGAATGGAGCTTTGAGCAAGGAGATCAAAAATCACAGCAAAAAGAGCTAGAACTTGTGCTTGAGCTGGATGGGGTTTTTTTGGGAAGAAGATGGAGTGTGTGGGTGCTGGCATAAGTAGAGGGGGTCCACCAGGGGCCCACGAGACAGGGGGCGCGCCCAGGGGGGTGTGGGCGCGCCCTCCACTCTCGTGGCCTGGTGCTTGCCCCTCCTGCAGTGATTTCAGTGCCTAAAATCTTCAAATATTCCATAACAAATCATAATAAATTTGCAGGGTATTTGGAGCACTTTTATTTTTGGGATATTTTTTATTGCACGGATAATTCAGAAAACAGATAGATAATACTATTTTTTCTTTATTTATTTTAAATAAAAAAAAGTAAAAAGATGGTACAGAAGGTTGTGCCTTCTAGTTTGATCCATCTCATGATCATCAAAATGAATCCAGTAACAAGGTTGATCAAGTCTTGTTAACAAACTCATTCGGAATAACACGGAGCCGGAGAAATTTCAAAGTGACACTAGGTTACCTCAACGGGGATATGAACATCCCCAACGATAAGAATATCATACTTTTTCTTGACAGTAGGGAGAGGAAATTCAAAACCTCCAATAATGATTGATGGAATTTTCTCAATAGAATTTATGCTGTGAACTTGAGGTTGTTTCCTCGGAAAATGTACCATATGCTCATTTCCATTAACATGAAAGGTGACATTGCCTTTGTTGCAATCAATAACAGCACCTACAGTGTTTAAAAAAGGTCTACCAAGGATAATCGACATACTGTCGTCCTCAGGAATATCAAGAATGACGAAGTCTGTTAAGATAGTAACACTCGCAACAACAATAGGCACGTCCTCACAAATGATGACATGTATAGCAGTTGATTTATCAACCATTTGCAAGGATATCTCAGTGGGTCTCAACTTACTTAATTCAAGTCTACGGTACAAGGAAAGAGGCATAACACTAACACCGGCTCCTAAATCACATAAAGCAGTTTTAACATAATTTCTTTTTATGGAGCATGGTATAGTGGGTACTCCGGGGTCACCAAATTTCTTAGGTATTCCATCCTTAAAGGTATAGTTAGCGAGCATGGTGGAGATTCCAGCTTCAGGTATTTTCCTCTTATTAGTGATGATATCTTTCATGTATTTAGCATAAGGGTTTGTTTTAAGCATATCAGTTAAGTGCATGCGTAATAAAATAGGTCTAATCATTTCAGCAAAATGCTCAAAGTCCTCCTCATCCTTTGTCTTGGATGGTTTAGGAGGAAAGGGCATGGGTTTCTGAACCCATGGTTCTCTTTCTCTACCATGCTTCCTAGCAACAAAATGTCTCTTATCATAACATTGGTTTCTTGATTGTGGGTTATCAAGACCAACAACAGGTTCAATTTCTATATCATTGTTATTACTAGGTTGAGCATTTACATGAACATCATTATTAACATTATCATCAGGTTAAAGTTCATCTCCTGATTGTGTTTCAGCATCAGAGATAGAAGTATTATTAGGATTCTCAGGTGTTTCTAGATTAGGTTCACTGGAAGCATGCAAAGTCCTATCATTCTTCTTTCTCTTCTTCTTAGAAGAACTAGGAGCATCTAGATTATTATTCTGAGAATCTTGTTCAATTCTCTTAGGGTGGCCTTCAGGATACAAAGGTTCCTGAGTCATTCTACCAGTTCTAGTAGCCACTCTAACAGCAAAGTCTTGTTTATTATTTAATTCATCTAGCAATTCATTCTGAGCCTTAAGTACTTGTTCAACTTGAGTGGCAACGATAGAAGCATGTTTACTAGTGACTTTAAGTTCACCTTTAACTCTAGCCACATAATCGCTCAAGCGTCCTATCATATAAACATTATTTTTCAATTATCTACTAACATAATCATTGAAATTTGCTTGTTTATCCATAAAGTCATCAAATTCATCTAAGCATGGGCTATGAAATTTAGTAGAGGGAATTTCAACTTTATCATATCTATAAAGAGAATTTACATTTACTACCTGTGTCGGGTTATCAAGACAATGTGGTTCTTCAACAGGCGGTATATTAAGACCATGTATTTCTTCAATAGGAGGTAAATTCTTAACGTCTTCAGCTTTTATACCTTTTTCTTTCATTGATTTCTTTGCCTCTTGCATATCTTTAGGACTGAGAAATAGAACACCTCTCTTCTTCGGAGTGGGTTTAGGAATACGCTCAGGAGTTGGCTCAATTGGTTCATGAATTGCCTCAGGAATTGGCTCAGGAAGACTCCAATTATTTTCATTTGCCAACATATTGTTCAATAATAATTCAGCTTGGTCGACTGTTCTTTCCCTGAAAACACAACCAGCACAACTATCCAAGTGGTCCTTGGAAGCATCAGTTAGTCCATTATAAAAGATATCAAGTATTTCATTTTTCTTAAGAGGATGATCAGGCAAAGCATTAAGTAATTGGAGAAGCCTCCCCCAAGCTTGTGGGAGACTCTATTCTTTGATTTGCACAAAGTTATATTTCCCACAAGGCAACCTGTTTCTTATGAGCAGGGAAATATTTAGTAGAGAAGTAATAAATCATATCCTGGGGACTACGCACACAACCAGGATCAAGAGAATTAAACCAAGTCTTAGCATCACCCATTAATGAGAACGGAAATATCTTAAGGATATAATAATAGCGAGACTTCTCATCATTAGTAAACAGGGTGGCTATATCATTTAACTTGGCGAGTTGTGCCACAACAGTTTCAGATTTAGTGCCATAGAAAGGATCGGATTCAACTAAAGTAATAATCTCAGGATCAACAGAGAATTCATAATCCTTATCAGTAACAAAGATAGGTGAAGTGGCAAAAGCAGGGTCATGGTTCATTCTAGCATTTAGAGTCTTTTGTTTCAGCTTAGCTAACAATTTCTTAAGATCTGATCTATCATTGCAAGAGAGAAAATCTCTAGCAGTTTCTTCATTCATAACATAACCCTCAGGAACAACAGACAATTCATAATTAGGAGGAGAACCTTCATCATCACTTTCATTAATAATTTCATCTTCAGTAATTTCATTCTCCCTAGCCTTAGTAAGTTGTTCATCAAGAAATTCACCTAATGGCAGAGTAGTATCAAGCATAGAAGTAGTTTCATCATAAGTATCATGCATAGCAGAAGTGGCATCATCAATAACATACGACATATCAGAATTCATAGCAGTAGCAGGTTTAGGTGTCGCAAGCTTATTCATAACAAAAGGAGAATCTAGTGCAGAGCTTGATGGCAGTTCCTTACCTCCCCTCGTAGTTGAGGGATAAATTTTAGTTCTTTGATCTTTCAAGTTCTTCATAGTGATCAGCAGATATAAATCCCAAGTGACTCAGAGAATAGAGCTATGGTCCCCGGCAACAGCGCCAGAAATTAGTCTTGATAACCCACAAGTGTAGGGGATCGCAACAACTTTTGAGGGTAGAGTATTCAACCCAAATTTATTGATTCAACACAAGGGGAGACAAAGAATATTCTGAAGTATTAGCAGTTAAGTTGTCAATTCAACCACACCTGGATAACTTAGTATCTGCAGCAAAGTATTTAGTAGCAAAGTAGTATGATAGTAATGGTAACGATAGCAAAAGTAATATTTTTGGGTTTTGTAGTGATTGTAACAATAGCAATAGAAAAGTAAATAAGCGAAGCACAATATATGAAAAGCTCGTAGGCATTGGATCAGTGATGGAGGATTATGTCAGATGTGATTCCTCATGTAATAGCTATAACCTAGGGTGACACAGGACTAGCTCTAGTTCATCAATGTAATGTAGGCATGTATTCCGAATATAGTCATACATGCTTATGGAAAAGAACTTGCATGACATCTTTTGTCCTACCCTCCCGTGGCAGCGGGGTCCTAGGGGAAACTAAGGGATATTAAGGCCTCCTTTTAATACAGAACCGGACCAAAGCATTAACACATAGTGAATACATGAACTCCTCAAACTACGGTCATCACCGAGAAGTATCCCGATTATTGTCACTTCGGGGTTGTCGGATCATAACACATAATAGGTGACTATAGACTTGCAATATAGGATCAAAAACACACATATATTCATGAAAACATAATAGGTTCAGATCTGAAATCATGGCACTCGGGCCCTAGTGACAAGCATTAAGCATTGCAAATTCATAGCAACATCAATCTCAGAACATAGTGGATACTAGGGATCAAACCCTAACAAAACTAACTTGATTACATGGTAAATCTCATCCAACCCATCACCGTCTAGCAAGCCTACGATGTAATTACTCACGCACGGCGGTGAGCATCATGAAATTGGTGATGGAGGATGGTTGATGATGACGACTGCGATGAATCCCCCTCTCCGGAGCCCAGAACGGACTCCAGACCAGCCCTCTCGAGAGAGATTAGTACTTGGCGGCGACTATGTATCGTAAAACACGATGAAACTTCCTCTCTGATTTTTTTCTCCACGAGACGGAATGTATGGAGTTGGAGTTGAGGTCGGCGGAGCTGCAGGGGGCCCACGAGACAGGGGGCGCGCCTAGAGGGGGTGGGCGCGCCCCCACCCTCGTGGACCGGGTGTGGGCCCCCTGGTCTTCATCTTTTGCCAGTATTTTTTATATTTTCCTGAAACTTATCTCCGAGGATTTTTAGGTCATTCCGAGAACTTTTGTTTTCTACAAATAAAACAACAACATGGCAGTTCTGCTGAAAACAGTGTCAGTCCGAGTTAGGTCCATTCAAATGATGCAAGTTAGAGTCCAAAACAAGGGCAAAAGTGTTTGGAAAAGTAGATACGTTGGAGACGTATCAGTTATAGCATAAATTCTATTGTGCAAATTCCATCAATTATATTTGGAGGTTTTGAATTTCCTCTTCCTACTGCAAAGAAAAAGTATGATATTCTTATTATTGGGGATGTTCATATCCCCGTTGAGGTAACCTAGTGTCACTTCAAAATTTCTCCGGTTTTATGTGACTCGGAATGAGTTTGTTAACAAGACTTGATCAACCTTGTTAGTGGATTCCTTTTGATGATCATGAGATGGATGAAACTAGAAGGCACAACCCTCTGTACCCTCTCTTTACTTTCTGTTACTTAGAATAAATAAAGTAGAAATATAATATTCTGTCTGTTTTCTGAATTATCCATGCAATAAAAAATATCCTAAAAATAAAAGTGCTCCAAATGCCTTGCAAATTTAGTATGATTTTTTATGAATTATTTAAAGATTTTAGGCATTGAAAACACTGCAGGGGGGTCTGCCACCTGGCCACGAGGGTGGAGGGCGCGCCCCCCTGTCTCGTGGGACCACGGTGGACCCCCTCCACTTATTCCTGCACCCACACACTTGTTCTTCCTCCCAAAAACATCCCCATCCAGCTCAAGCATGAGTTCTAGCTCATTTTGATGCGAGTTTCGATCTCCTTGCTCAAACCTCCATTCACAAAACTGCTTTGGGAGATTGTTGCTTGAAAATGAAGAGGTGGCTTTTGAGGGGATCTTCCAGCCAAGCCTCCTAGGATAAGCAAGCCAAGGAGAAAGAAATGACCAAGTATAATCTTCCTCGCATAGCGGAAGTATCCTTGTGAGTGGCCATGTGATAATTTCTTGAGAGCAGCCGGGATTTATGAAGACTTATATTCTTTGGCTGAAAATGCGGGCCTCGTTGACTTCCTCCACGACTGGATCGAACAGTATCTCTTGCTTACCGATACTTTCGTGCAAAACTTTTACTATCATCCTAAGAAATCACCTCCTTTAGTATCTTAACATTTATATGATGAGGTTAGGGAAATGTCATTACACAATTTTTGTGTTGTATGTAGAATACCCTTTGAGGGTAAGTTAGATGAACCACATCGTAAAGATGTGGAAGGTTTCATTGATACTATTATTGGAGGGGAACCGAAGAAGGGTTCCGATGCAAAAATCACTAGCATACACTTTCCTGTCTTACGCTACTTTGCCTTATTTGCTAGTCGATGCTTAATTGCTCGTGGAAATAGTGGAAACTTTAATGTTCCTGATATTATTATTCTATTCCATGCTTTGTTTGGTGATAACACTTTTAGCATGGGTGCCGTTATTGCTAAACGGTTAAGTCTAAACCGTACAAGGGGCCCCATCTTTGGAGGTATTTATGCTGCACGCCTTGCTAAATATTTTGAGATACGTATTAGACATGAGGAGGAAGAGGAGACATCTATGCCTCTTACCTCTTAGATTACAGGAGCATGGTAGTGCATGAGTTTATTGTTGACAACCATGATAAGAAGCTTCTGTATAACCTTAGATTTAATAAGAAACACAATGATATTATTACCCTGCCTGCACCTTCTTTGTTTGACTTAACTGCAGGTCCTTACCTTGTCTTGCCGGAAGCAGTGTACGTGCACCGAGGCCAAACATCAGCTCTAGAGCCTGAGCCAGAACCACCACTAGACCCATATGGTCCATCATCTTATCAGTGGGATCCGGAGGAGATCGCCGACCGGTGGCAGTATGATGACACTCCTCAGTTCACCGGGGAGAGTAGCCACTATCCATGGCCATAAACCAACTTAGGCCAAAAGCCTAAGCTTGGGGGAGTACGTATTTCCCAATGACTTTACATTCATGTTCACACACTATTGTCGTTGGTGCTCATACTCTTTCATCGTACTATCCATGCTAGTTTAAATTCTTTTTCTAGTTTTCTTCTTGTGTGTTTGATAAACTTTAAGAAAAACCAAAAAAAATAGTTAGTTTAAATTCCAAGTTTGAAGTAATAATTAAAATAAAACCCCAAAAAAGATTTCTCGTTCTTCTTTTACTTGTTGCGAGCTTTCCCGTGTAAATAGTTTTATTTCTTTTCTTTCCTTTAGGGGTCGAGAGTAGAAGACCATATTGAAAATGTTTAGTGGCTCTCATATGCATGACTGTTTATTTAACAAAGAGCCCATATTATCTTGTCTTCTCTCTTGAAGTGAATGCTTGCAGATTCTAGCTTAGTCCAATGCACGTGCACTCTTATTATTATACACACCGTTCGGTGGTGCAAGTGACAGGCAATAATGACGATATATGATGGACTGATTGAGATGAGAGAAGCTGGTATGAACTCGACCTCTTTTGTTTTTGTAAATATGATGAGTTCATCGTTCCTGATTCAGCCTATTATGAATAAACATGTTTGCAATGACATTTAGAGATTTCAGTTGCTTATGCCATGCTTAATTAGCTATGAGTTATAATGATTTAGACCTTGTGTGCCAACATGCTATTAAAATGATTGTGATATGGTATGATGAGATGGTATCCTCCTTTGAATGCATTGAGTGACTCGACTTGGCACATGTTCACGCATGTAGTTGAAACAAAATCAACATAGCCTTCACGATATTTATGTTCATGGTGGATTATATCCTACTCATGCTTGCACTTAGTGTAAATTAATTTTAATGCATGTTCATGATTGTTGTCACTCTCTTAGTTGGTCGATTCCCAGTCTTTTGCTAGCCTTCACCTGTACTAAGCAGGAATACTGCTTGTGCATCCACACTCCATGAACCCCAAAGTTATTACATATGAGTCCACTATACCTTCCTATATGCGGTATTACCTGCCATTCCAAGTAAATTTGTATGTGCCAAACTCCAAACCTTCAAATGAAATTCTGTTTTGTATGCTCGAGCAGCTCATTTTCTCAAGAGGAGTGGACTCCGCTCCTCATTCACGAGAAAATGGCTGGTAACCGTGATGCCCAGTCCCATGATCCAAAAAGATCAAAGCAAATCAAAATAATTAAAGCAAAACTCCCCCAGGATTGTTTTTAGTTGGAGGCACTCGTTGTTTCGAGCAAGCCATGGATTGATGCCTGTTGGTGGTGGGGGAGTATAAACTTTACCATTCTGTTTGGGAACCGCCTATAATGCATGTAGTATGTAAGATATCGCCATCTCATAGTTGTTGCATTGACAGTGAAAGTATGCCACTCAAAACGTTATTTATGTCTCTATTTCAAAATCGAGCTCCGGCACCTCTACAAATCCTTGCTTCCCTCTGCGAAGGGCCTATCTATTTACTTTTATGTTGAGTCATCACCCTCTTATTAAAAAGCACCCGCTAGAGAGCACACTGTCATTTGTATGCATTACTGTTAGTTTATATTGGGTATGACTTGACTGGATCTCTTTTACCATGAATTACAAAGTTTAGTCAGTCCTTGATCTTTAAAGGTGCTCTGCATTTATGTTTGTGGTCTAAGAAAGGGCTAGCGAGATACCATTTTGTTATATCATATTATGATTGTTTTGAGAAAGTGTTGTCATCCGAGTTGATTATGCCATTGATATGAGTAAACATGAGACCTGAGTGTTATTGAGAATATGGTTAGTTCATAATCTTTCCTGAAACCTTGAATGCTGGATTTACATATTTACAACAACAAGAGCAAACAGAGTTTGTAATAGTTTTTCTTTATCACTTTCAGTTTGTCAACTGAATTGCTTGAGGACAAGTGAAGGTTTAAGCTTGGGGGAGTTGATACGTCTCCCACGTATCTACTTTTCCAAACACTTTTGCCCTTGTTTTGGACTCTAACTTGCATGATTTGAATGAAACTAACCTAGACTAACGCTGTTTTCAGCAGAACTGCCATGGTGTTATTTTTGTGCAGAAACAAAAGTTATCGGAATGACCTGAAAATCCTCGGAGATAAGTTTCAGAAAATATAAAAAATACTGGCAAAAGATGAAGGCCAGGGGGCCCACACCCTATCCACGAGGGTGGGGGGCGCTCCCCCCTATAGGGAGCGCCCCCTGATGCTCCGCCGACCTCAACTCCAACTCCATATATTCCGATTCACGGAGAAAAAAATGAGAGAGTAAGTTTCATTGCGTTTTACGATACGGAGCCACTGCGAAGCCCTAAAACCTCTCGGGAGGGCTGATCTGGAGTTCGTTCGGGGCTCCGGAGAGGGGGATTCGTCACCGCCGTCATCATCAACCATCCTCCATCACCAATTTCATGATGCTCACCGCCGTGAGTGAGTAATTCCATCGTAGGCTTGCTGGACGGTGATGGGTTGGATGAGATTTACCATGTAATTAAGTTAGTTTTGTTAGGGTTCGATCCCTAGTATCCACTATGTTCTGAGATTGATGTTGCTATGACTTTGCTATTCTTAATGCTTGTCACTAGGGCCTGAGTGCCATGATTTTAGATCTGAACCTATTATGTTTTCATGAATATATGTGAGTTCTTGATCCTATCTTGCAAGTCTATAGTCACCTATTATGTGTTATGATACGACAACCCCGAAGTGACAATAATCGGGATACTTCTCGGTGATGACCGTAATTTGAGGAGTTCATGTATTCACTATGTGTTAATGCTTTGGTCCGGTACTCTATTAAAAGGAGGCCTTAATATCCCTTAGTTTCCACTAGGACCCCACTGCCACGAGAGGGTAGGACAAAAGATGTCGTGCAAGTTCTTTTCCATAAGCACGTATGACTATATTCGAAATACATGCCTACATTACATTGATGAATTGGAGCTAGTTCTGTGTCACTCTATGTTATAACTGTTACATGAGGAATCGCTTCCGACATAATTATCCATCACTGATGCATTGCCTACGAGCTTTTCATATATTGTGCTTTGCTTATTTACTTTTCCGTTGCTACTGTTACAATCACTACAATACTGCTATCTTTACCTTTGCCACTATTACCATTACTATCATACTACTTTGCTACTAAATAATTTGCTGCGGATACTAAGTTATCCAGGTGTGGTTGAGTTGACAACTCAACTGCTAATACTTAAGAATATTCTTTGGCTCCCCTTGTGTCGAATCAATAAATTTGGGTTGAATACTCTACCCTCGAAAGCTGTTGCGATCCCCTACACTTGTGGGTTATCAGCGGCGAGACATTGACCGGGCAGCGGTGAGACGGTGACGACGGGGATGGCGACGACAGGCCGAGGCGTCGACGGGGACATGGGCGGCGGCGACAAGGACGACGATGGTGACGACATGCAGCCGGGGTGGCGACGGGGACGGCGAGGACGATGGCGCGGGGCGAGGCTGCGGCGATGTCGACGGGGACGGCGAGGGCGATGAAGTGGGAGATGAGAAACTGAATTTTTTTGAAGTGTTTCTTATATAGGAGACACCTTTAGTACCGGTTGGAGCCACCAACCAATACTAAAGGGCTGTTTTGGCTAGGCGAAGCGGCGGGAATGGCACCCCCTTTAGTACATGGTCATGGCTCCAACCGGTACTAAAGGCCCCCCTTTAGTACCAGTTGGAGCCATGACCCAGTACTAAAGGGGTGCGCTGGCTCCAGGCGGTGCGCAAGTTTAGTCCCACCTAGCTAGCAGAGGAGCGCCGAGGCCAGTTTATAAGCCCCGGAGCGGGCACTGCATCGAGATCCTCTCCAATGCAGGCCTTCTTGGCCTACCTCTCTGTCTCTGCCCTGTTGGGCCTACTGGGCTAGCGGGCCTGCATCCTGGCCCAACTACAGGTTGGGTTTCTAGCCGTATGCAGGCCGATGTGGCCTAGTAGGTGGGCTTTTTTTCTTTTTTCTTTTCCGCTTTATTTATTTTCTTTTATTTATTTCTGAGTTGTTTTTTGCTGTATTTAGAATTTCTTTGTGAATATTTTTGCTTTAGGTACCAAAACTTACAAACTTTCTATCAGTGCTAGTAGTTTTCAAATTTGAATAGTTCAAATTTGAATTATTTAAAATTTATGTGAATCACTAGTTTGGGAATAACTTTACTTTTAAAATGAATTTTCCAGTGATTCTTTTTTCTTATCTTTAATATTAGTGTGTTTTATCATTATATTCAATTTGGTAATACTTAGGTTATTTAAAAAAACGAAATGCTTTTGTAACAGATGAATTTTTGTCCAAAACCTTGATACTTCGAAAGAGATTGTCCATTTTGTACACGAAGTGGATCCAGTTTTTGCTGTAACCCTCTCTGCTTTTTTGCACATCCTATGTGGGTGAAATGATGATACAATGCCAACTTTCAACCTTTCCAGAGTTCATTTTTAGTGCTTTTCAATTTCAGGGTCATTTAGCTCCAAAAAAAATCAGAAAATGCATGAAAAATAGCAAATGATGTCAGAAAGGGTTGAAAAGTTGATGACGTGGCTTTGAATGGTGCATAATGAACGAACAAATAGTCTGTAGTTGTAATAAGTTAAAAAATGAATTTCCTTTGTAATAGATGAATTTTCAATTTCAGAGTCATTTAGCTAAAAGAAACAGTAAATGAGCTGAAAATTAGCAAATGAAGTCAGAAAGGTACACGTTTTGTCCGAAGCACAAAGTACACATTTTAAATTCAAAACACATAAGCACCCTACCTATTACAAAGATTCCCTACTGTCTTTGGGTGTGAAACTTTTTCTTCGCGTGTGTCCCTTTGCGCCGTAACCATGGACAATCTTCATCATTTAACTGGATGCTCGGGTCAATATTCACTTTGAAGGGAGCAATTTCATGAAACTTTTCATAATCTTCTGACATGTCTGTCTTTCCATCCACTCCCACGATGTTTCTTTTCCCTGAAAGAACTATGTGGCGCTTTGACTCATCGTATGATGTATTTGCTTCCTTATCTTTTCTTTTTCTCGGCTTGGTAGACATGTCCTTCACATAGAAAACCTGAGCCACATCATTGGCTAGGATGAATGGTTTGTCTGCGTACGCAAGATTGTTGAGATCCACTGTTTTCATTCCGTACTGTGGGTCTTCCTTTACGCCGCCTCCTGTCATATTAACCCATTTGCACCAAAAGACCTTCAAATCAGGTCCATAGTCAAGTTCCCATATCTCCTCTAGGTAATCATAATATGTGTCCTTTCCCCTACTGGTTGCTGCATCAAAGCGGACACCACTGTTTTGGTTGGTGCTCTTTTTATCTTGGGCGATCGTGTAAAATGTATTCCCATTTATCTCGTACCCTTTGAAAGTCATTATATTCGAAAAAGGTAACAGGGAAAACAAGTATACGTCATCTTCAATATCGGCGTCATGCATGGCACGTGTCTGCAACCAACCGGCGAAAGTCCACATTTGTTCACGTGCAATCCAGTCTTCAGACTGCTCCGGGTATTTGGAGCTTAGAATATTCTTGTGTTCCTCCGTATACGGAGCCACCAAGGAGGAATTTTGTAGAACCGTGTAGTGTGCTTCAGTGAGAGAATGCCCGTCCATGCATATTATTTGATCCAGTCCTAGCGTGCCATTTCCACCCAGTCTGCCCTTATGCCACGATTCAGGAACACCAATCGGCTTAAGGTCAGGAATAAAGTCAACACAAAACTCAATGACCTCCTCATTTTCATGGCCTTGGAGATGCTTCCTTCTGGCCTAGCACGGTTATGAACATATTTCTTCAAGACTCCCATGAACCTCTCAAAGGGGAACATATTGTGCAGAAATACAGGACCCAGAATGGCAATCTCTTCGCATAGGTGAACTAGGATGTGCGTCAAGATATTGAAGAAGGATGGTGGGAACACCAACTCGAAACTGAAAAGTCATTGCACCAAATCGTTCTCCAACCTTGGTATAATTTCTGGATCGATTACCTTCTGAGAGATTGCATTGAGGAATGCACACAGCTTCACAATGGCTAATAGAAATTTTTCCAGTAGAAGCCCCCTTAATGCAACCGGAAGCAGGTACGTCATAATCACGTGGCAGTCATAGACTTTAGGTTCTGAAACTTTTTCTCTGCCATATTTATTATTCCCTTTATATTAGACAAGAAGCCAGACGGTACCTTCATACTGAGCAGGCATTCAAAGAAGATTTCTTTCTCTTCTTTGGTAAGAGCGTAGCTGGCATGGCCCTGATGTATGTCGTCCTTTCCGTGCATACGTTGCTGGTCCTCCCGTGCCTCCAGTGTATCTTTTGTATTCCCATACACGTCCAAGAAGCCAAGCAGGGTCACACAAAGATTCTTCGTCACATGCATCACGTCGATTGCAGAGCGGACCTCGAGGTCTTACCAAAAGGGCAGGTCCCAAAATATAGATTTATTCTTCCACATGGGTGCGCGTCCGTCAGCGTCATTTGGAACAGATTGTCCGCCAGGACCCTTTCCAAAGATTACCTTCAAATCCTTGACCATATCATTTACATCATCACCGGCACGGTGGCGAGGCTTCGTCCGGTGATCTGCCTCACCTTTGAAATGCTTGCCTTTCTTTCTTACGGGATGCCTGCTCGGAAGAAATCGACGATGTCCGAGGTACACATTCTTCTTACAATTATCCAAATATATACTGCCGGTATCATCCAAACAGTGTGTGCATGCGCGGTATCCCTTGTTTGTTTGTCCTGAAAGGTTACTGAGAGCAGGCCAATCATTGATGGTCACAAACAGCAACTCATGTAGGTCAAATTCTTCTTGTTTATGCTCATCCCACACACATACACCTTTTTCATTCCACAACTGTAAGAGTTCTTCAACTAATGGCCTTAGGTACATATCAATGTCGTTGCCAGGTCGCTTAGGCCCTTGGATGAGCACTGGCATCATAATGAACTTCTGCTTCATGCACAACCAAGGAGGAAGGTTATACATACATAGAGTCACATGCCAGGTGCTATGGTTGCTGCTCTGCTCCCCAAAAGGATTAATGCTATCTGTGCTTAGACCAAACCATACACCTTGCGTCACCTGCAAAGTCCTCCTAGTAATTTCTCTTGATTTTTCTCCACTGCGACCCATCAGCGGGTACTCTCAACTTCCCATCTTTCTTACGGTCTTCTCTGTGCCATCGTATCGACTTGGCATGCTCTTTGTTTTGGAACAAACGTTTCAACCGTGGTATTATAGGAGCATACCACATCACCTTGGTAGGAATCTTCTTCCTGGGGCACTTTCCCTCGACATCTCCAGGGTCATCGCGGCTGATCTTATAGCGCAATGCACCGCATAACGAGAACGCGTTCAAATCCTTGTACTCACCATAGTAGAGGATGCAGTCATTAGGGCATGCATGTATCTTCTGCACCTCTAATCCTAGAGGGTAGACAACCTTCTTTGCTTCATATGTACTCGGGAAATTCGTTGTCCTTTGGAAGCATCTTCTTTAACATGATCAGCAACTTTCCAAATTCCTTGTCAGATACACCATTCTCTACCTTCCATTGCAGCAATTCTAGTGTGGTGGCCAGCTTTTTCTTGTCAGCTTCACAATTTGGGTACAACAATTTCTTGTGATCCTCTAACATGCGCTGCAACTTCTTCTTCCCCTTTTCACTTGCGCAGTTTCTCTTTGCGTTGGCAATGGCCCGACCTAGATCATCAGCGGGCTCATCTGATGCCTCTTCTTCAGCTTCTTCCCGCATTGCCGGCTCAATTTCTTCCCCCATTGTTGTACCATCGTATTCAGGGAACTCATGGCCAGGATAGCTATCGTCGTCCTCTTCTTCTTCATTTTCATCCACATAACCCCTCTTTCTCCGTGCTTGGTCCAAACATTATAGTGGGGCATGAAACCGGACTCAAACAGGTGGACGTGAATGGTTTTTGACTTAGAATAATTCAGATCATTCTTACAGTTAGCACATGGACAAGGCATAAAACCATCCGCCTGCTTTTCACTACTAGGAAAAGGCCTACTAATGGCGCACCTAATTTGGCCATTAATGGCGCATTAGTGGTGCGCCATTAGTGCCATGCCATTAGTATATTTTACTAATGGCGCACCACTGGTGCACCATTAGTATCTGGTATACTAATGGCGCACCACTGGATGCGCCATTAGTACGTACAACAGTGCGCCATTAGTATGCCTCCCAGGGGGCCATGTATACCCAGGTGCTTTGGCATACTAATGGCGCACAACAGCAAGATGCGCCATTAGTAACTTCGGCATACTAATGGCGCACTGTTTAATGATGCGCCATTAGTATCCTTTGGCATACTAATGGCGCATTGTGATGTGATGCGCCATTAGTATGAATATTAGGTTTTTTTTATTTTTTTATTTTCTGTTTTTTGCACAGGTTACAAAATGTATAATTGGACAAAATATAGACATCACACATCAAGAACAGATTCATCGAATACAATAGAAGATTAGTCTCTGAATACAATTCATCATATTAGTCTCTGAATACAATTCATCATATTAGTCTCCGAATTGAAAAGACCGAACAAAGATAGAACATTATATTACAAGTCTCGAGACCGCGAGTAGTGAGTTTGTCTTCACATTACAAGTCGATATCGATCATCTAAACTACCATCACATAGAAGAGAGCTGCGGTCATCACGATGAGCATCATCACGATGAAACTCGTCTTCATCCGGTTCCTCCAACGCTCCCTCCCATCTCCCGCTAGATAGCAGGCGTATCTAGATTCGGCCTCGGCCCTAGTGGTGTACCCTTTGTATCTGTTACCGCTGAATCGGTGAACCTGTCTCCGACACTCCTCCCAGTCGTCGTAGACTCCGGGAACCTTACCCTTGTACACGACATACGACGGCATCACTATGCACTAGCCAAACGAAATGTTAGTACCAATTCACAGACAATACATAAGCAATATATAAGTATGTAACAGAACGATCGGAAGAGAAAAGCAAGACATTAATAGCATCGATTACATCTAAGTTGAACGACTCTCGAAACCAAATAGACATACTACAAGTTCATTAAAGTTTAATTACAACATGAGCCAATCGATGTTTTAGAACTAGACACAGCATCACTGCTTTCGACTCGACTCAAGGGACCGGAGCGTGGATGAAGCCGCCGTCTATCGTGGGAGTCATGAAAGAACGGGCGTTGTCAGCCTGCATTTGTAGCATTGTGTCGATGTCATTGTTGGACGGTTGATTTCTGAGGTAGAACTGCCCCGAGGTACGAATGACATCTTGATGGATGATTTCCGCAAACTCCGACTGGATGCGAAAGAATTCTTGTCTGATGTCCGCGTCCTAGATTGCCGACACGCTCGCGGCCCAATCTTTGAGTTTACTCGGTAGCAGAAGTTGATGATGGTCCCGTACGATCGCCCGCATGTGATGGATGGCGTAGTAGGCACCCTTCTGACCGCCAGGCGGCTGCTTGACGCAGCAGAACGTCGTATTGTGGGAGAACACGTGCTTGCCGTACTTACGAATAGGCCTGGTGAAGGTGCCTCCAGATTTGGCGTAGCCGGGGAGAACATCATCAAGAACCTTCTTGACATTTGTGTAGTCTACGTTCGACTGACGGTCCGGGTCGAAATACGTGGCCATGGAATATTTGGGGCTTAGGAGGATGAGCGTGCAATGTGTGTCACTACAGAAAACACGGAATGTTAAAAGAAAAACGATCGAAATTTAAGAATTCATATGTTACGGGCCGGTTGAGGGGAGGACTTACTCAGGAAAGTAAGGCACGAGGAAGTTATCCTTATCTTGGTTTGCCAGAATGACGCCTTCGAGGAAAGAACTCGCGACTTGCCGGTCCCCAGCGCTGCCCAAGATCTTGACATGCATGTAGAAGGGGTCGACTATCACGATGTCCGGGGTCTTGTCGCGAATGATCCGCATCTCCATACTCAGCGAAAATAGCCGAACGAAGGTGTAGTGCAGCGGATGAAGGTTCATCATAGCGTGGGTGTCATCAAACCGCATGACGATTGTACGCCCGATGGAGTTATCCACAAAGCCCTTGCCCTCTGGCACCTTGGCCGCGAAAACCGGGTATGCCACATCCTTCTCTCTGAGACGCCGCTTCTCCAAAGAAAGAACACTGTCATGCAGACTCCGCATAGCACCGGTTGCAGCATTGAGCATATTTGTCGGTAGCATCGCCCTACCCGCCACATGCACCCTCCTCGAGATATCCTCAGGTGAAGGTGGCCCATCCTGAGCACGGATCGTACTCGGTGCCGGCTGGCTCGCACCCTTGTTAGTCTTTCTTTTGCGTGCCTTCTTCTTCTCCTGTAATGGGACCGAGTTCTGCTCACAGACCGCCTTCTTGAGTGTGTTTGGGCTGATAATATTTCACACCTCGCCTATCTGAGGCTCGGTGAAGTCGGCAGCTGGAGGCGTCTCCTGAGAGCTGAACGGCAGACGACGCCTGTTGCAACTTGGCTTCTCCGTGGTACCAGCTAGATCGCGTACGTCTTTTGTTGGGTTGGGTTCTTGAGAAGGAGGCCCCATGAAGTCGCCATCGTACCCATGTTCGGCAAAGTACTGATCGACGTTGCCAAATGTATCGTCGTCGTCGTCGTTCTGATCCTGTGCCATATGCATGTTTGGATCCAGTGGCATAGGGATGTCCGGCACCGTTGCGGCGGTCTTGCCATGGGGCCGACTTGGCGCCGGCACGACTGGCGGTGTTGTCTTTGGGGTGGTGTCCCCCGCCCCCAAACGAATCTGGCTCTTCGGCCAAAGCAGGGGCCAGCTCAGGCAGGCGCTGAGGGTCATCACGTCATCATCGTCGGCCCCGACGGGTCGAATCGGAGGTAACAACTCGTTGCAGCCTGGCAGCACCCGAACCAGTTCAACCCTAAACAAGTTGGGTGGCATCTGGGTACCGTGGAACAAGGGGTTGCCCGGTTGAACGATTTTGCCCTTGGCGACATCAACCAACTCGTTGTTCGCGAAGTGCAGGAGAGTGCACGGAACGTCGGCGGCGCCCTGCGAAAACATGTAGGGCGTCAGGGATGCCCAGTCAAAGGCAAGGAGATGAAGTCCTTGACCGAAAGAGGCTTAATTAGTTACCGTGATGATGGCGTCGAGCTCGGCTAATGTCGAGGCACTGCCAACGGCGGGCGTGCAGTTGACGGAGGGGCCGCTTGCTGTAGAGGTGCCGGCCGGCGTACACCCAGGGTGCATTAAGCTCCCGTGCCGGCGTCGGAGACACCAATGCCGCCTCCGCCGGAGACACCAATGGCCCTGCCATCGCATTCTGCGAGTTGCTGGCCATGAAGCTAGGAATCGGGGGCGGCTTGGCCGCCCGCAATCCACGCACTCAACCCCTGGATCAAGGTAGGCACAATGGCGGTGATCGTCGCTCTGAGTTGTTGTTGCACTTGCTCTTGGACAATCTCTGGAATCCGCGCCACCTGTGCCTTGAGTGCTTGAACCTCGCGCGCCTGGCTTTCCGAGATGGTTTTTTTCTCCTTCCGCACACCAGCGGTATAGTATGACCCCCATTTTATGGACAAGCCTTTGCCGGCCACACGACCAGCTGACGTCGGCTTACTGAGCTTATCCTTGTTCTTCATTACATTCAACGCCCTATTTAGAGTGGTGTCCCAAGGGTTGCTCTTAGTCGACCCCGCGCTACTGCTTTCAGTCGCCTACGGAAGGAATGTGAACCATTTAGAAATTTGGCTTCATTAATTAGAATGCAACCATATGGAGCTAATTACGCGGGGGTGTATTCCTTACCAGAACAAGCTCAAGCGCCCTGGTCTTCGGATCCGTAGTAAGCTCCTTTGTTATTGGGTCCTCCTTGTACCGGGCCCTGACATAGTTCCTGGTCTGCTTGTTACCGCTGTATTTCTCGAAGCGGGGCGGTAGGCCTTGCTCGGCACGCTCCGCGTCCTCCTTGTCCCATATAGGCTCCGCCACTCCGTAACCGCTGGGACCAAGTTTGTGTTCCCCTAAGTTCAACTCCCGCATTTCTTTCCCCCACTGACTTGATTGGGAGTTTGCGGTGCTCGAGCAATTGATCTTGAAGTCGTTGTAGTCATCTTCGGTGATCGAAGGATTTTTCTCCTTGATCTTCTCATAACTCTCACCTTTCTTGATCATTCTCTTCACATTGCTTTTCCAAGTAGACAGGGCCTTGCTCATCTTCATGAGGGCAGCATTGTTCACTTTATTCCCTTTGAGGCTTGTGTTTTCAAAATCAGCGGGGAACTTGTATCGTTCGTGCAGCTTCGTGAAGAGGAGGTTGCGCAAATTCCCTCGGTCAGGATGCCTCAGGTTCTCGGTGTTGATCGAGACGGTGCTCCGGAGAATGCACCTGAGCTGAAGCGAGTACCCCTCGACTATTCGTTCGGGCGCCGTTGGATAGTCCACTTCAGTAACTTCCTCCTTGAGGGTGCGGAGCACAGTCGGGCGCCGGTCCTTCCGTTGCCTCTTCGGTTGGCTGCCATCTGTGCGTGCGCCGCCATCATCAGTGGTGGCATCCTCGGCGGCACCATCAGTGGTGGCATCAGTGGGGTCATCCTCGGCGGTACCATCAGTGGTCTCAGGATCGGTGGGGAAGGCGGCGTCCTCATACAAGTGAGGTTGTTCCTCCATCTCCTGGGACATCTCCCAGAATGCCTTGCCGCCCGAACCCCCGGCCTCATCATTGTTGGCCATGTTTCTCTCTAAATAGGAAAAAAGTTTGGTCAAAAAGTTGGTTATTGTCAAGGAACAAGATCATGGTCTCATCATTTAGGGTTTGTCGACACCGAGGCATCCTAAAAGCTAAGCTTTTATCATTGAGGGTTTTTCGACGCCGAGGCACCCTAAAAGCCTAAGCTTTCATCATTAGTCACAAGTACCCCGGCCCATGCATTAGTCACAAGTACCCCATATGTCCTATTTTTAGCAAAGTCATGCTAAAATTCACGGAAAATTTCAGCATGACCTTTGCTGAAAATAGGACATATGGAGTACCCGAATTTGCTAGAACGGAAGTTAATCGACATTCCAGCAAACTCAAGGGCCTCTCGGGTGGACAAGGCAAAAAAGGCCTTCATCACAACATGGAAAATACATTGGCATGTGAAGAGGTGAACCAATATATGCATCTCCAAGCAGTATCATTCAACATTTTGGACAAACCATTACAAGCAATACTGGATCAGAATGTTTTTTATACATAACTGCTAAAACCCTAGGAGTTAACCGAGCCACCAACAGAATGTTGACTTAAAAAGAGAGAGTCACGGACAGTGACATGATACATTTTCATAAAATTAGCTAGTTTTACTTATGGTGCACAAAGGAACAAGTACTGCAGTGCACTTAGAAAAAAATGAGCACCGCAAAACAAGAAGACTCGTTTCAGGTAAACGGAAGCTGTCGACTCCATCAAGTGGAGGCAAAAACAAGTGTAATTGCAAATGAATGTAAACCACGTTAAGACTTAACTGCTAAGGCCTAGTTTGGCAACACGGGTTTTTCCAAAACCATGCATGCAAAATTAGACCATATCAAAACAATCAAGTAACTCATCGATAGGAATTACAACCAAGTTGTGTGCAAGTGCACTACTTGGCTTTTGTCAGATCATAACTTTGATCAACCAACTTGGCATAGGTAAATGTTCATGATATACCCCTACTAACCCTCTAACGATGGAGGTTATTAAGCACATGAGCTACTACATATCCTGATTAATGTTCTTAGCCCATGTCAATGTGATGCACTGCACTTGATACTTACTTCTCACCTACATCTCCCTACATTGCTGCTACTATTGTATCTGACACCTACGTACATCAATCCGAAAACAGAGACACTACATTAGCTATGCAGCGGTAGTAGTAGCAAGAAACAGCAGTAGCAAGAAGGCAACCGCATGGCTCGGCAGCAGCAGTAGCAGTTAGTAGCGGAGCAGCAGCTAAGCAACAAGCAGCAGGACGAGCAACGGTAGTGCATCGGCAACCGCAAAGCAGCAGCCGAGCAAATGCACGCGCATCACGGCGCCAACATGGCCGAGCTCGGGGACAGCCGCGCCAGGCAGCGGCGGGCGCGGATGGCGTCAGGCGCAGCAGGGCGCGCACGGATGGGGATGGGACAGCTCCGGCCAGGGCGGGCGACGACCGGCGAGCGGGCGGCACAGGCGCGACCGATGAACAGGGGGCCAACATGGCGCGCGGCGACGGTTGCCGCAGCGATGGCAGAAGGTAGCAGCGAGTGGGGGCGTGGCGTCTAGCGGCGAAATACGGCCTAAATCAGAGGAAGAATCAAAGGGGATCGAAGGGAATCGGACGAGGTGGCCTCACCGGGCCCTGTAGTTGTGCAAAGGCGAGCTCGGGGGAGGCTCGGTGGAGCGAATCGACGGCGGCGATGGCTGTGGCGGGGAAGACGGCTCGATCCCGAAGTTTGACGGTGCCCCGACTGCAGCGTCGGGAGAGGAGAGGGCGGCGTCGCGGCGTCGTGGCGTCGGGGCGGAGACGAGGACGACGGGGCGACGTCGAGGTGGCGTTAGGGCGGCGTCGAGGCGGCGGGGCAGCGGCGTCGGGAGAGGAGAGGGGAAGGGGATCGAGGGCGAGGGCGAGGGAGAGAGAGGGGATAGGTTTGGGCTGGGACATGGATGGGGGCGGCACAATACTAATGGCGCACCACCCCTCGGTGTGCCATAAGTACATCCATACTAATGGCGCACCTCGCCCTGGTGCGTCATTAGTATTTCTTTTTGATTTCTGCTCGAGCCAACAGGTTATCTTCCAACTGACCTGATCCACATCAAGTTCCCTCTACTAGCTTGATTGGTCAGCAGCCAGTTCTCACACCAGGAGGTCCTGGGTTCAATTCCCAGGCTCCACAAATTTTTTTATGCATTTAAAATGCTGTTTGATACTTATTTGTGTTTAAATATGTTCAAACTTGTTTAAATCATAACAGTAATATTTTTTTATAAGACAGTAATAATTTTTTTTAAAAATATCATCAAACAGTAATGCCGGTGGAGCGGGGGAGGGTGCGGGGGGTGCGGGGGGTCGGCGGCGGCGGTGGAGTAGGGGAATCGAGGGTGCGGGGGGTCGGCGGTGGCGGCCGGTGGACCGGGGGGTGCTCGGCGGCGAGGGGGACTGGATCTGGCGAGGTGGGATAGCGATCGAGATGGAGGGGGATCGAGATCGAGTGTCCATGAAATTTAAAAATATTCATGATAGTTCAAAAAGTGCCCATGAAATACAATCGAGAAATGAAGGCTACGATTTAAATACAATCGATCTTAGCTAGCTATCTGTTCACAATCTTCTTGCCCTTCTTTTTCGCAAATGGAGTTCTTCTGTGGAACAGACGTCCTTTAGGTAGGGTGGTCCTGCTTCTTCTTGTGGTGTATGCTGCTACTTCATCATCGTCGTCATGTTCGATCCTCGGGTCGCCATACTTGTCGAAGTCTTGCTCATTGGCTACTCCATCCATTCCGATGATCTTCCTTTTGCCTCTCCTCACGACAACACGACTGGGCTTTGGCGGGTCGGTAATGAAGAAGCATTGGTCCACTTGGGAAGCCAGTACCCATGGCTCATTTTTCGCGGTGACGTTTGCGCCCGCGGTCTTGGATTTGGCTTCGGGTATAACCATGGTGGTGAAATATCAGTCTTCTTTTAGGACGCTCTTGGCCCATCTGACACGGAACATCGGCACCTTCTCTCCAGCGTAGCTCAGCTCCCAGATCTCCTCGATCCTTCCGTAGTATCTGTCCCTGTCCTTACCGGTGTAGGATTCCATCGTTACCCCGGAGTTCTGATAACCATCGCTCTTCATGTCCTTGTCCTCGGTGTAGAATGTGTAGCCGTTGATATCGTACGCCTCATAGGTCATCAGGTTGTGCTCGGTGCCCTGTGACAAGGTGAATATGAGTTGTTCTTCCGCGGAAGAATCTTCATGTAAAGGGTATGACAGAAGCTTCTGCTTGAACCAACGCGTGAAACATGAGTTGTGCTCTTTGAGTATATCTCCTTCCGTCCTCTGTTGGCCTCGGTCATTGTACGTCTTCTCAATAAAGGTTTTGTGCTCTACCACCCAAGGATAGACCACGTCTATGTGTTGTAGCGCGACTAGGTTTGCTCTTTCAAAGTCGGCGAGTCGACCCTCGAAGTCGACATGCATTTCACGGCGACCCTCATGGTGACCCCATCCAGCGAGCCTGCCGAGGTGCCTGTTGACGGGCAGACCAATGGGGTTCTCGATGCCTAGATAATTCGTGCAGTAGGAGATGCACTCTTCAGTCAGAAAGCCCATGGCTATACTTCCCTCTGGACGTGACATGTTCCGAACGTATCCTTTGATGACACCATTCATCCTTTCGAACGACATCATGCTGTGCAGGAACGTCGGCCCGAGTTGGATGATATCCTCCACGATATGGACCAGCAGATGCACCATAACATCGAAGAATGCGGGAGGGAAGTACATCTCAAGCTCGCATAGTATCACCACGATCTCTTCCTGTAGCCTTCTGAGTTGCCTCATGCCAATCGACTTCCGAGAGATGACGTCGAAAAAGTTGCATAGGCCAAATAGCGTTTCACGGACGTGCGTGTCCATGATCCCATGGATTGCAACTGGAAGTATCTGCGTCATCAGCACGTGACAGTCGTGAGACCTCATCCCGCTGAACTTCTGCTTCGCTGGGTCTAGGTATCTGCTTATCTTCCCCGCGTAACCGTAAGGAAGTTTTACTCCTAGGAGGCAGGTGAAAAACTGCTCGATCTCCTCCTGACTTAGAGTGAAGCACGCGGGAGGGTAGTCATTTCCGGTCTTCTTGGCCTTTTTGCCTTTGCAATGACTTTATGTGTCCTGCTTCACCTCATCATCATCATCATCATCATCATCATCATCATTAGCATGAAGCTCCTGCCTGATGCCCATTGATTTCAAGTCTGCCCTTGCTTTCGGCCCATCTTTGGTCCTCTCTGGCATGTTGAGCAGGGTACCAAGCAGACTCTCGCACACGTTCTTCGTGATATGCATGACATCAAGGCTGTGAGCCACACGATGGATCTTCCAGTACGGCAAGTCCCAGAAAACAGATCTCGTTTTCCATACCTTCAGCAGCGGCTCTGGCGCCTTTCGCTTCTTTCCCGGCTCTGGCGCCTTTTGCTTCTTTCCCGGCAGTGGGCAGTCTTTCCAATTTTTCAACAGCTTGTCTATTTCCTCGCCGCTCCTCGTACACGGGCGCTTTCGGGGTTCGGTTTCACCATCGAACAGATCCTTGCGTTTCCTCCACGGGTCATCGTTGCGAAGCCACCTTCGATGTCCCATGAACACGGTTTTTGAAGACCCGGGATCTCTATCTAGCTGGCGATACGTTGTGTCATCCATGCACCTTACGCATCCAGAAAATCCGTGGACTACCTGCCCCGCGAGATATCCGTAACCGAGATAGGCGTGCACCGTCGTGAGCAGTGCGGCTCTCATAGGGAAATATTCTTTCTCTGCGGTGTCCCACGTATTGGCTGGCGTTTTCCACAGCGTGTCAAGCTCCTCTTTCAGCAGCCCCAGATACAAATTGATGTCGTTCCCTGGTTGTTTTGGCCCTTCAATTAGCATACTCATGTGAATGTACTTCCTCTTCATGCACAACCAGGGGGGAAGGTTGTACATCCACACAAACACAGGCCAGGTGCTATGTGTGCTTCTCTGGCTGCCAAACGGATTGACTCCATCGGTGCTCGCGCCTAGCACGATGTTCCTTGGATCGTTCCCAAATTCCGAGTCTTCGAAGTTCAATGCTTGCCACTGGCTGGCATCCTTAGGGTGACTCAGCATCTTGTCTTTTTTATCTATCTCCGGATCATTTGCGTCATCTTCTTGCTTCTTCTCCTCCCTATCCGCGTGCCAACGCAGGAGCTTTGCTACCTTAGGGTCCGCGAAATACCGCTGCAGACGAGGAGTGATCGGAAAGTACCACACCACTTTTCGAGGAGCTTTCTTCCTCTTCTTGTATCGAGTGACGCCGCACACCGGACATATGGTAGACTCCGCGTGCTCGTCCCGATAAATGATGCAATTGTTCATGCACACATGGTTTTTGACGTGCGGTAAATCCAGAGGACACACGATTTTCTTTGCCTCCTCCTAACTGGTCGGGCACTTGTTCCCCTTGGGAAGACGTTCGTGCCAGAATGACATGTTCTCGTCGAAACATGTGTCGGTCATTTTGTGTTTTACCTTCATCTCCAGAGCCATGAGCGTTACTTTCAGGCGGGTATCCTCGGGCCTGCATCCTTCATACAATGGAGTAACCGCGTCTAACTCAAGTTGATCCATCTTGGCTTTCTCTCGGGCGGCAGCTCTTGCGTTATCCGTCTGCTTGAGAAGCAGCTCTTGAATATGAGGGTCCTGCACCCAGCCCATCGATGGTCCAGCGTCGTCTGCTCCGCCGGCATCATCATCTTCATGATCATGCCCGTCGTCTGCTCCGGCATCTTCCTCATCATCATGTCCTGCATCTTCTACATGATGACTGTGTACAGCATCACCGTCGTGATCATCTCCTGGGGATTCTTCGTCTTCTCGCCCGCCCGAGCCGCGGTGGTTGTCTTGCTGCCCTTCCTCATTTCTTGCCCGGCCCCCATGGACGACTTCGTAGTCATCTTCATCACCTTGCCACCGATAGCCATCCATGAAACCACGCAAGAGCAGGTGGTCCCGCACCTGCCCGGAATCCGGGTCCGCAATAAGGCTCTTCAGCTTGCATCTTCGACACGGACATCTTATCTCCGTCTCGTTCTTTTGAAGCATCTCGGCCTTCGCGGACCTCAAAAACCTATTCACGATGCCTTCGGTCATCGTGCGGACCATGGTCGCCTGCGGGGTAGAGCAAAACGATATTTTAGAACCAAGAAAAATTTGGCATGACTTTCCCTAAAAATAGGACCAAAAAGAATGCTTAATGCCAAAATTCTCGTCGAAACGGAAAGGAATCAACATTCCGGCAAAATATTGGCAACTATCGCATTTCAAATACTGGTACACCTCCAAACACAAACACATATGCAACACCACAAACATATGCAACACCACGAACATACATAGATCTTGCTAGGCCATAAAAAGTGCATGTGCACATTGTTGTAGGGAGAACAACATAAATATAGCTTCCCCCCTTACTTACCTATCAAAACAAGGTAATTTAACCACTT
This sequence comes from Triticum aestivum, assembly GCF_018294505.1. NCBI lineage: Eukaryota > Viridiplantae > Streptophyta > Magnoliopsida > Poales > Poaceae > Triticum > Triticum aestivum. The sequence goes on from NC_057804.1 coordinate 8,461,055, forward strand.
AATTTGAATGAATCTATGGTGGAAATGAGGTGAAAAAGAGGAGGCACCCGAGACAAGGAGGAGGTGGAGAGAATGAAGTGGGGAGAAAGTGAGTGTGGGTAGGAGAGGCTGTCCAAAATATCTTGTTGCTACCCACTTACTAATGGCGCACCAGCACTAAATGCGCCATTAGTAATCCAGGTTACTAATGACGCACCTTCTGGCGGTGCGCCATTAGTAGTTTTGCAAAAAAAAAACTAATGACGCACTGTTACACAGAACGCCATTACTAGTTTAAACTAGTAACGGCGCACGGCTGAATAGTGCGCCATTAGTAGTATTGCAAAAAAAGGAATAAAAAATATAATAAAAAAAACAACATTAGTGGCGCACTTTTCGACGGGTGGCGCACTGTGTCTGGATGCGCCATTAGTATGTTTGGACAGGCGCACTAGTTCAAAAAAAATTGGATACTAATGGCCCACCTTGGGCCAGGTGCGCCATTAGTAGTTTCAACTCTAATGGCGTATCAGAAGGTGGTGCGCCATTAGTATATACTAATGGCGCACCCCATGTCTGGTGCGCCATTAGTGTCAATCCCATTTATAGCCCTTTTTCTAGTAGTGTGTTTGCCTCATCTGCAAGTAGAAAAGTATGCACACCATTAATAAACTGGGGAGAGCATCGGTCATTGTACATCCATTGTTGGCTCATCTTCATTTACACAACACTAAAAATACCAAATTAATACAAGTTCATACATAAAGTTCGTACATAAAGTTCATACAACACTTGTTCTCATAAAACAACATACAAATAACTCTCTAGCTAAAGTATTTAAATGCAACAACAAATGCGATCAAGATGGCAACTAAGGTAACAATTGATCCAACAACATAATGATACCAAGCCTCACTATCGATGGCATATTTTTTAATCTTTCTAATCTTCAAGCGCATTTTCTCCATCTTGATCTTGTGATCATCGATGACATCGGCAACATGCAACTCCAATTCCATCTTCTCCCCCTCAATTCTTTTCAATTTTTCTTTCAAATACTCGTTTACTTTTTCAACTAAATTTAACCTCTCGACAATAGGGTTGGTTGGAATTTTCGGTTCACATACCTCCCAGATAAAAATATCTGTCAACTTGATGGGCATAATTTGTCATAAACACGAAATGCAACAAATAGTTATAAAAGAGAATACACCACATCCGAATCATAACCCGACGAGGGCCGACGCCGACGGATATCAAAACCATGGCACTATGTATAACAAACAACGTACGGGTAAGATAATTATACAAGTAACTAGATATCTAAATAACAAAAACATGAGTTTTCTTATATTAAAAAGATAAGAACAAGAGACTCACACAAGGTGGTGCCGGCGACGGGACGGTGCGGGAGGTCGACGGTGGTTAGGACGGATACAGGAAGGTACTAAGTAAACCACACCTACATATGCAAACTAAGAGTTATTTTGACCTCAAATTGCATATAAATCAAATAAACTACAACATATATATAATTCCTCCCAAACTAAAAACCCACAAATCACTATACTTATAGAGCATTGCGAGAGCTAATGTAACAATGAGAGATGAAAGGATAGAGTTGCTGACCTTTGTGATCACTTGGACGGATGGGGTGCCTCCAAATGTTGGAAAATTTTGGCAAAAATGGAGGTGGGAGATCGAGCAAGTGGGGAAGAAAACAAAGAGGAGGAGAAAAGCAGAGGGCTTCGGCTGGGGCTGGAAGATGCACTATATATAGTGATATCTGTAGTCCTAGTTGGTTACACGAACCGGGACTAAAGGTGAACTTCTAGTCCCGGTTCATGGCATGAACTGGTACTATAGGTCATGGTGCGGCTGCAGCCTGCCACAAGCCTGCCACCACCTCTTTAGTACCAGTTCGTGGCACGAAGCGATACTAAAGGTTCGCCACGAAACGGTACTAATGAGAGCGGCCCGCCTAGCCATTGGAACCGGCACTAATGGCCACATTAGTGTCGGTTCTATTACAAACCGGGAATAAATAGTTGAACATTAGGCCCTTTTTCTACTAGTGGTTACTTGACAGGCACTATTTTGGTAAGGCAAATGCCAAATAATTGGTCGGTATTAAATGTTGGTTGCCTAAACAAAATATTGTAAATTTTTGGTCGGCGAAACAAGCTCCCGTCTGACCGTCGGTCGAGAAATGTCCATGGCAACCCTAACTAATTGTTGGATTGGAAAAAACACTATTTGATAGTCGGTTGGGAAAGGACCATAGTAGCTTAAATGGACTGTCGGTCGGGAAAGGTCCGTGGCAGGCCCAACAGAATGTTGGTCTCGAAAGATACACTATAGCCGACAAGCAGTCGGTTGGGAAAGACATGTCATTCGGGAAAGGGTTTTCCTGTCTGGACTTTCCCCAAGGATCTTTGCCGTCAGCCAGCTCACGACAAAGAAGGTTTTTGCCACCAGCTTACAGAAAACTGACGGCAAAGAAAGAGCCAATGACAAAGAGCATGTTTGCCGTCCGGCATAGCAGACGACAAAGAGGGAGGGTGTTCCACTAAGGACTACCACCTAACGACCACTTTCTTTGGCGTCTGCTAGCGGACGACAAAGATTGCAGCTAATGGCTACATACGGCCCACCCCACCTCCCACTCTCCATTTCTCTTTCTCTCTCACTCCACCATGCCGACCCCGACCCCAACCGCCACCGCCGCTCCCGACCCCCACCTCCCTCGCCGCCCTTGACCTCCTTGCCGCCCCGCTGGTCCACGACCTGCCACGCCACGGTCCACTGCGCCCCCCGACCCCTGCAACCACCTCCCCAACGCCCTCGCCCCCGCCGCCCCGACAACAAGGTGCCCCGACGCCCCCACTGCCCCGACGCCCACGTCACCCCGCTGCCGTCGCCCGCCGCCTTGACAACCAGGGGCCACGCCGTCCCGGCACCCTAGCCGCCCCTACACCCCGCCCCCTCGGTGCCCCGCCGACCCACTCAGTTGAGGTCCCCCCTTTTTTCTACTGCTAGTAATTAGGTTACTTAGTACTATTAGTTTCTTTATTTTTTCTACTGCTAGTAATTAGGTTAGTTAGTACTTTTAGTCAGTGGCAGATGCACCATGGGGCATGGGTGTACAGATGTACACCCAAATTACTTTGCCAAAAAATCATATATAGGTTTGTATACATATTATATGACATAAATACTAGCTAATAGGCCCAATAGGCTCAGTTCAGGAGCAGTCCAATAGCCAGCCACTTCTGTGATTCTGTCCACACATGCACACGACAGAGTAAACGATGATATTAGCAACTGAATGTGTAGCTGCTATTCAGATTCATTGTGAAATCCCCAACTGAATGTGTAGTTGCTTTTCACATTACGAGAGAAATAGTTGTAAATGACACTGAGTGAGGATCTGCTTAATCTCATTAGCAGGAAAAAAAGAATTGTCCTTCAATGGTAGGCAGTAGAGCATCTCTGATTTATCGTTGAATTGTAAGTTATAGATGACACCTGGTTAAGCTTGCACATCTTTTTTCTATGGATTTCAGAGAGCAAGATTTGATGCATATATAACTTGATTACATTTTATTAGGAGGGAGTTTTTTTCCCAAGTGAACGATGATGTTATCATGTTGTAGTATTCTCCCTCTATTTTGTAATTTTCTTAATCTTTTGAGATATTGTTGCTATTGTGAAATTTGTATTGATGTGAACCAATTGGCTTGACTATTAGGGTGCAAAAAAAATTTGAACACCCAATGTTGAAATTCTGGATCCGCCACTGCTGTTAGTTAGGTTAGTTCTTGAAAAAAATATTAGGAGAAGAAAATAAGAAGAATAAGAAGAAGAGGAGGGGGAGGAGAAGAAGAAAAAGGGGAGGAGAAGAAGAAGAAGAAGAAGAAGAAGAATAAAAAGGAGAAGAAGAAGAAGAAGAAGAAGAAGAAGAAGAAGAAGAAGAAGAAGAAGAAGAGGAGGAGGAGGAGGAGGAGGAGGAGGAGGAGGAGGAGGAGGAGGAGGAGAAAAGGGGCAGGAGAAGAAAATAAGAAGAAGAAGAGGAGGAGGAGGAGGAGGAGGAGGAGGAGAATATCACCGGTCCCCGACACCCCGACCCCCGACACAACACCCCGAGACCGCCTCAACATCCCAACAGGACACCACCGACACCCCGACCCCGATACTACAAACACCCTGACACCACCGACACCTCGACACGACACCACCGACACCCGACCCCCCACACGACACCCCGAGACCGCTTCGACACCCCGACACGACACCCCCGACCCGCCTCGACACCCCGACACCGCGACCCCGACACAGCACCCCGACCCCTGACACGACACCCCAAGACCACCTCGACACGACACCACTGACACCCCGACCCCCGACACGACACCCCAACCCCACCTCGACACCCCGACACTGCGACCTCGACATAGCACCCCGACCCTGACACGACACACCAACCCCAACACAGCACCCCGACACGACACCTCCAACACCCCGACCCCCTACACGACACCCCGAGACCGCGTCAACACCCCAGCACGACACCACCAACCCCCCGACCCCCGACAAGACACTCGAGACCCCGACACGGCACCCCCAACCTCGACACAACACCCCGACCCTGACATGACATCCCCGACACCCCGACCCCCGATACCTCCTGAAAAATGCGCTCTTCGGCCTTCCAGAGGCCGATGGGGTCATATATTTGGGAATTATGAGTTAGGTCAGGTATTCAATTATTATTATGTACATATACATATATATTATTATTAATTAGTTAAGGTTATTAGGTATTCAATTTTTTATTATGTTCATGATGATGATACACACTTAATTTTTTTTATTATGTTTATGTTGTACTAATTTCATTTACTCTTTGTCATTGCAGGTGTTGACAGATGGTGGGCGCGGGTCGAGAGTGCTCCGAGCCTCCTTCCTTGGCGCGTGCTGGGAGGTGTGTTGTTATTCCACCCAGCACCTTTGGAGAGCGCTGGTAGACATCACGCAGACACCAGCGGGCGCTTCTTCTTCGACCGAGAGAGGTTGGGGGAAGACGAAGAGGGGTGCAGCTAGAGGTGGACGTGGCGGCGGGAGAGGTAGGAAGGCTGCTACGCCTTCCTCTCCGCCACCCCAGCTGATTCTTCGGACCACTGGAGTGCTTCGTCTCAGATGGACCCGTCTGACTTGGACCCCTCTTGGACTTTGATCCACAAGCCTCGGGCTAACGAGCCTACATCCGACGAGACTCGGGTCCCAGAGTCTTCGTCCCAGGAGACTCGGGTCCCAGAGTCTTCGTCCCACGTGACTCCGAAGACTAGTGGCCATGCTGATGGTGGCGAGGACACCTTGTCTGACGATAGCTACAAAGATGGCGAGCTAGTTGAGGGGGGCAAGAAGGTCTACCAGCGTGGTGGTACAAATCTCCCGTCCGTGTCGGAGACCCGCGACCAGAGGTGGTTGATTGAGCCTAAAGGGAAGAAGTAAGTGCATTTACTCTTTTTTAACCTTTTTCCATAATGTTTCTTCAAATTAATATCTAATGTGTTGGCCTAGTCATAATGCAGGGGTTGGATACACGCCTCTGATGTCCGCAGGCCCAACCAGGTCCTTGGTGTGATTTGCCGGTACCACTTCCCGGGATGGGACACATTGCCCAGTGAGGGTGAGGTTCCACAGCTAGCACTGACCTGGGAGCTGTACGAGGCTGCCCCGGCCCCGCCGAGGGAGATGGTCAATGGTGTCATGTGCGAGACGGTGGCCGACATCGTGAGACGGGCGTTTTGGGTAATTTCTCCTTTACAGAATTGAAAATCAACAATACTTAGTGATTGTACTAATCAGTGTTGTCTTGTTTGATTGCAGACCTTCTACAGGTGTCTTGAGGAATACGAGGCGGACGCGACTATGGTTCTCGAAGCCGAGTGCAAGCGCCTAGTTCAGAACTTATGGTACTAGGCTCGGGTGTAGGCTGTTCGAGACTACTATGCCTCGACTAACATCAGGAGGTCCAAGAAGAAGTGCCGCGGCAAGAATGTGAGTAAGGAGAAGTACATGAAGGTAATTACCTATTCTTAAGGCCTTGTACTTAGTTTCCTTGATTTGATTCGTAGGCATAGCGCTGAAATTTCTCTTTGTCTAACTTAGGTGCCCCCGAGATGGTGTGCAGATAGGATGGACTGTTGAGATAGGTTGGTGGATGAGTGGTGCTCTCCCCAATGGCTAGCCGTCCACAACAAGGACAGGGATAAGCGTGCCCAGATGCAAGGTGTGCCACACCATCAAGGGAGCTCCAACCTGTTTGAGTACGGGGATCACTTGGTATGTGGTTTGAGCCCTTAACGATTCATGCAATTTCATTCTTCATGCTAGCTTGAGCCCTTAACTAATATTTTGTTCCTCTCTTTTAGGTGCGACACAACAAGAAGGAGGTGCCACTGCTGTACGACCTCCATGCCATGGCCCATACTGCCCTGTACAAGAAGGCCAAGGCATTCTCGGAGGATGACCTCGATCATCCAGAGAGCTCCACCAACATCTCCTCCCATGACAAGCTCGTGAGGTACAGAGACTTTGGGAAGGCGATTAAAGGGGAGGGCTTCAACCCGAGCCAGAGTCCTTTAGATCCTAAGCTCGTGATGCTATCTGAAGGGAGGAAACATGGCTCGGTAGCCATTAGGGATGGACTGATACATTGTCCTAGAAGTCTCTCGGAGATCAAGAAGCGCCAGACGAGGTCTCTTCCTGAGATGAGGCCTCGACAATGACCACTGGAGCTCGCCATCGAGGCTAGGGCCCAGGAGCTTCTGGCGGAGGAAAACAGGTAGTCGGCATAGAGGGAGAGGGAGTTGGAGGAGAGGACGGCTAGTATGTTGGAGCCGAAGAGGAACCGGAACGACGTGCGTCGCCGGGCCCTATACGTGCTCCTCGTGGTAAGTTTCTCCTGCATATTAGCCAAATCATGCACGTAATGTTCGTTTCATTACTAACTAATATGACTGACTCGTGAAAACAAAATGTGCAGTCCGTTTGTGAGAAAACGACCAGACCCCTCCGTCGATGCACCAGCACTAGTGCAGAACCGGGCTATAGCACAGGTTCGTAAGGGCCTTTAGTCCCGGTTCTGTAACCGGCACTAAAGGGTGGAGACTAAAGCCCCCCCTAGTACCGCTTCTGCACGAACCGGGGCCAAAGGCCCACCATGTGGCACAATCCCGCGTGGTGATCTGGGGGCTCTTTAGTACCGGTTGGTAACACCAACCGGTACTAAAGGATATTTTTTTTGATTTTTTATTTTATTTTTTTCGAAAAAAATTGAATATTTTTTCGATTTTCAAATTTCTGAATTATTTGACGATTTTGTCTCTAATCACCGCTCATCATTGCTGTAATCACCCCTCATCAATCCAAATCGTTTAACCTCCTGGCCGGTCACCCATCCTCTCACTACTCCAGCCTGAGCATTCTTAACTTACGAGTTCTAAGTCTGCACGTGTTGTTTACCTGACAATAGTAAGCTGTCAATCCTATTAACCCTCAGGAATTTACCTTGAGCATGAAGTCACATGTTTCACCGTTTTAGTTTGAAACTATTATTCTAAAAAATAATTATTATTTAGTAACCGAGATACTTCTTGAATAAGTAGTCTGACCACAGTTAGACCATAGTTTAACCACAGTTTGACCAAAAGTCAAAAAAACTAAAATAACTATTTATTAACACTAATATTTCTTGAATAATTAGTTTGACCATAGTTTGACCACAATTTGACCATATTTAATGAAAATTAAAAAAACTAAAATTTGAGCATATTTTTTTTCCTTTTAGAATTTGAGGATTCTAAAATATTGCAAACAGACAGTAGGCGGTTAAAATCGGATGCGGATTTTCGTGCTGATTTTTTTGATATATTATGCGTTTTTTTTTGACATCATATCCAAAAGATATGGCCGTTTTACATTTTCATAACACTTTTTTTGCAAAACATGTCCAAATTTAAGTTTTTTAATTTTCCTAACTAGTAGATTTAGTAACATAACTACATCTCGAAGGATTTTAATTTTTGAAGTTTTTATCATTTTCTTTTGCTTTTTACAAAAGTGAAAAGGCGACCCACAAGGGGGGTAGAGTTTGAAAATGGGCCCTTTAGTCCCGGTTTGTGTCTCCAACCGAGACTATAGGTCAGACCCCTTTAGTCCCGGTTCGTGGCACAAACCGGTACTAAAGGTTAGCCCTGTAGTACCGGTTTGTGCCACGAACCGAGACTAAAGGGGCTCATGGGCCCCCGGCCTGACGCCAGCCTGCCACCACCCCTTTAGTACCGGTTCAACATGAACCGACATTAATGCATAGCCGTTCGAACCGGGACTAATGGTACCATTAGTACCGGGCCAACATTGAACCGAGACTAATGTGTCTCACATTAGGTCCTTTTTCTACTAGTGCAGATTGGTATAGCGGACGCGGTGAGTTTGATTTGAATCGTCATTAGTTACTAGTATTCACATTTTAGTTGCATCATGCTAACTAGACATTGCAAATGATTTTTGGTGCAACACGCCTCCCGGCAAGCACCGACCGATCCTTCTCCGTCTCAAACTGGCGCAACCCCGACCAGTACTTCTCCATCTGGCACTGGCGCAAACCAAACCGTTCCTTCACCTCCGTGATGATGGTAAGTTTTCCCAAGTGTTTTGCTTAACAAATGCATACTTAGCTTAAGAAATGACCTACTTAGCTCCAAAATGACCTATACTTATCTTATTTTCCTCAAAAATGACATAATAACCTTACTTAGCTCCAAATGACATATTCTACCTAGGATAGCTATAAAATGACCTATACTTAGCATTTTTTCCTCCAAAATGACTTGATATGCTTAGTTAGCTAGAAAATGGCATAACTACCTAGGATAGCTCAATAATGATCTATAGCTAGCTTAGCTAGTTTATTTATGACATAATTAGCTCACTTAGGTAAAAAATGGCATAACTACCTAGGATAGCTGAATAATGATCTATAATTAGCTTAGCTAGTTCATTTATGCCATAATTAGCTCACTTAGGTAAAAAATGGCATAATAACCTTGGTTTAGCTCCCAAATGACCTATACTTAGCTTATTTCCTCGAAAATGACATAACAACCTTACTTAGCTCTGAACTGACATACTTTACCTAGGATAGCTATAAAATGGCCTATACTTAGCAGTTTTTACTCCTAAATGACTTAATATGCTTAGTTAGCTAAAAATGTCATAACTACCTAGGTTAGCTCCAAAATGGCCTACACTTACCATTTTGTCCTCCAAAATGAATAAATATGCTTAGTTAGCTAAAAATGGCATAACTACCTAGGTTAGCTCCAAAATGACCTATTTACCTAGCTTAGCTCTAAAATGACCTACACACTTAGTACTTTTACCTAGCTAAGCTAAAAATGGCATTTTTACCTACCTTAGTTAGAATAAGAAGAAGATAAAGAAGAGGAGAGTAGAAAAAGAAAGAGAAGATACATTCTTCTTCTTATTCTTCTTCTTCTTCTTTTTCTTCCTTTTCTTCTAGCTAGTCTTCTTCTTTTTCTTCTAACTTTCATCTTTCCTAATTTGTAGATTTGCTTTAGATGAGGAAGCTTGCATTGATGGAGTGTACTCTTCTACTTGTGCTTCCTTTTTGTTCATGGAAACTTGTTTTGGATATGTATGTATATATGTATATGTTGTTGGAAGCCATTGTATGGTGGATATGTTGTTGGAAACTTGTATGTTGGATATGTTGTTGGAAACTTATTGTTGGTATGCTTGTTGAAATTATTTTGAAATGTGTGTATATATATATCTGTGAAATTCTGTCAAACTGAATGAATTTAAGAAAAAACAGAAAAAACAGGGGCTATACAGTCTCTTTGCCGTCTGCTGGCAGATGGCGAAGAGCTTTGCCGTCTGCCGGCAAAGCAGCCACATGGTAGCTACCTGTGCAACCTGGGGTGCTCTGGGATGACCTATTTGGCAGCTTTGCCGTCAGCCGACAGACGGCAAAGACCTTTGCATCTTTGCCGTCCGCTGGCAGGCGGCAAATATGTAAAGGCCTTTGCCGTCTGCCAGCTGACGGCAAAGCACACCGTTAACCCCTTAACGGACCTAAGCTGCCACGTGTGCTGTCCAGGCTCTTTGCCGTCTGCCAGTATACGGCAAAGAGGCCTTTGCCGTAGCTTATTCAGCCGGACCTGTTGCTGTTTGTTGGCTGACGGCAAAGGCCTTTGCCATCCTCCAGGCATGCCTTTGTCGTCAGCCATGGCTGACGGCAAAGTGCCTGATTCCTATAGTGTTGGCACAACTTGTATTCCCGACCAATCTGGCTTTTGGGGATGTAGTGCAGTGGTGTAGTGAATGCAGTGTCATGGTGTAGTGCGGCAAGTTAAGAAAAAATGGACACATGCGAGGCTAGCACCATGATGAACACTACTGAGGTAGAGGAGATGCTGAAGAAGTTGGGGATCACGGAGGATGACTTTGATGATGTGGTAGTAGAGGAAGAGGAGGAGCTCCCTGCTGAAGCAATCCACTGGATGGCAATCATGCGACTGCACATAGAGAAAACTTATGCTCAGTACTGGTTTTCAGAAACATGAGGGTGGCTTGGGACTTGGCGAAAGAGGTGAAGATCTGGCCACTTAGCAATAATATGTACATGCTGCAATTTTCTTGTTTGGGCGACTAGGAGGGAGTCATGGACGATGGGCTCTGGACTTACCGAGGCAACACGGTGCTTTTGGCGTCGTATGATGGATTCACTAAACCATCAACCATAGCCTTGGACACAATTGAGATCTGGATCCAATTCATGATCTACCAGATAGCTACCCCCACTGCTCAAATCCCTTGCATCCAAGGTTGGCAAATTTATCTATGCGGAGCCTAAGTACCATGATTTTGAGGGTAATGTCTCTAGAGTCAAAGTAAAGATCAACGTGCACAAATCGCTAAAAACGCAATCACTCTTGTCAAGGGGAAGAAGAGATAAGTCTTCCCAGTCGCATATGAGCGGCTACCAGATTGATGCGATGTTTGTGATTATTTGGGCCACATGTACAAGGAATGTCGGGATGGAGTGCATCCACCGCCGGCCCTAGCTTTCAAAAATATGCGAGTTAGCTGGTTCAAGGGAGCGGGGAGAGGACCTGGAGGTGGGAGAGGGCGAGGCCGTGGCCACGGTGGCAGGACTGGTCGTAGACCAGGGCGCACCCAAGAGGATGCTAGCAGGGAATCAGAGTATGAGGACCCTGATGCCTACACGCACAAGGCCGAACTGAACAAAAAACGAGCTTCAAAGCTCACAACGAGAGTTGATCCAGTGGAAGCTGAGTTAGCCATAACACCTGTGTCGGCCCAAGGCAAAACACCGACGCTATCTTCCCCTCAAATCCCATTGAGCCCCTCGTCTTGGCAGGAACAAAATAGGTCAAGGACAAGTAATTGCAGCAGATAAGAACATGTTACAGAAGAATGGTGGCAACACAAAAACCCAATGGCAAAATTGTTAGGCTCCCTAGAGGAGCGCCACCATGTCCAATGTGTGTCTTCTGCTAGAATTGTTGCGGTGCGGGCAGAGCCACGACAGTCTGTGAGCTTTTTGATTTCACGAGGAAATTTGCCCTACCATCCTCTACATAGTAGAAACCCAGCAAGAGGCTCGAGGGTAGAATCGTTAGCAGGAACATTAGGGTATGATAATAGATATGCGATTGATAGCCAGGGAAGAAGTGGTGGTATTGGCATTTTCTAGAATAATGAATAAAAATCGATATTCTTGGTTACTCTGTGTATCATGTCGAGTGCTCCATTCTTGAACCAAGCCTTGATCCTTGGAGAGTTACAATAGTGTATGGTGAAGGTCAAACCCACTTGAGGCACCAAACATGGGATACTATTAAAAACATTAGTACTTCCAGCAATCTCCGATGGCTTTGCCTGGGTGATTTCAATGAAGTTCTACATCCGGATGAGCACGAAGGAGTTGGACAACGTAGCAGTGTGCAGATCCAAGATTTTCAAGACAAGTTTGATGTTTGCATGATGCTAGATTTGGGTTACTTAGGCCGGACCTTCGAGATGAAGGTTACAGGTGGTACTTTCACAATGGTGCATCTAGACCGAGTGCTGGTTTCTATGGACAGGCAGTGAGTGTTTCACTTTCTCATTAAACTCACCGGACAGTCGCGACTTCAGATCATGACACGATATTGGTGGACTTTGCATCGGCGGCAACAACAGAACACTATTGGGAATATGCCCTAGAGGCAATAATATTGTATTATTATAATTTCATGTTCATAATTAAGAGTTTATATTTCATGCTATAACTGTTATGATCCTGGAATAAGCGATTCAGTGGAAAACTCATATGCACGTGTGGAATGATAAACGGTAAAGAATAGGTTTCTAGTCTTGCCTCTAAGACTGGCTCAAGTGTTGTTGGTGATCATGTTTTCCAACTCTTAGGATATCATTAAGTGTAACGATAGTCGTAAAACAACATTCAGAGTATGACGTTAGAAGAACGATCATATTGAATCGATCCAAATTTGTGTGTAATGAATTGAGATTATATAGTCTGTAATCAATTGTAATAACCCAGAGTGTTAACGTGTGATTTTTCTCCTTAGACCATGAGAGTATGGTAATCACTTCTTACCCTACGGTGGACTTTGGGTTTGCTCAAATGTCACCTGTAACATGGTGATCATAATGACAACTTATAGGCTCATCAGAAAGTTTGACAAGGGACTAGATAGCCCCATAGTGGGATTTGCTCCTATGATGATGGAGATATATTCTTAGGGCCCTCTCGGTGTGATGGTATCAATCATCGTCTGTCTAGACACAGGTGGCTACGTCACGGGGATGCCGAAACACGAGAACGAGAAGGAAGAACAAAACCGGTAACAAGGATACCGGTATTGTGAGCATCTGATGACTTAGGAGGATACCGATGTCTCCCGAAATTTTTGAAATATTGCAAAGCAAAGGGAACATTACATGATAACCAAATATTCACTTGAATATCATTCGTGCGCTCATAGGGATCGATATGGACGTCCACGTTTCCGCTATCGGTCATTGAACGAAGGGGTTTCGTTCATGTCTATGAGTTACCGAACCTACGGGGTCACAAGCTTAAGGAAACCATGATCTGCTGAGTGTTAGTAGGACGGGAATGATGATAATATATTTGTGTAATTGTTTCATAAATATCTGTAGGCGTTTCGGGGTCACCGAAAGGGTTTCAGAGAGTATCGGGTAATACCGGGTATCGGGTAATAATCAACTTTTGTCCTTGGAAGAATGATCACGGATAATATTATTAGTGCATATGAGTGCTTACATTTCATGAAATGCAGCGAGGGAAAAAGTAATTAGCTACTATGCTTTGAAGCTCGATATGAGGAAGGCATATGATAGGTTGGAGTGGGACTATTCTAAAGCCATGATGTTGAAATTGGGATTTTCTCCTAAATGGGTACAAATAGTTATGGGCATGGTTCATACAGTATCTTTCTCGGTTCTTTTTAATCGTGAGAGACTTGATCAATTAAAACACAACAGAGGTATCCGACAGGGAGATCCAATATCCCCATATCTTTTCTTAATTGTAGTAGAGGGCCTTTAGTGCCTCCTGAAATCCAATTCTTCATCATCACGCTTAAGTTGCACCAACAGCTTCGACTGTGAACCATCTACTTTTCGCAGATGACAACCTGTTGCTTTTTAAGTCAAGTCATTATGGGGCAGTTGAAGTATCAAACTTGCTGGAGAATTATTGGTTGGCATCCAGACGAAGAATAAATCATGACAAGTCCTTTATATTTTGCAATAAAGGATGCCCTCAGGCCCTCAAGGAAGATGCTAAGAATACTTTGAACTTCTAAAATGAGCCGCTCAATGACAGGAAATTGTGTATGCCAACTGATGTGGGGAAGTCCAAGAACAGGACTTTCAAATACTTACATGACAGAGTTGGGGAAAAGCTGAGAGGATGGATGGAACTATTGTCAACTGCAGGTAAAGAGGTTCTGATAAAGTCTGTGGCATAGGCAATTCCGGCATATTCCATGACCTGCTTCCATTTCCGCAATGACGTTGCGCGAGTGTCACCTCTTTAATCAGACAATTTTGGTAGGGAAGTAAATAGGGGACAAGGAAGCCATGCTGGGTCTCATGGGATGTTATGATGAGACCGAGTATTCTGGATGCGTCGGTTCCCTACTTGCCAAGCCTGGCGCTTGCTAGACCATCTCGGTTCTCTGAGTTCCATTAATCTTAAAAGTTGTAAACTATCCAAATAACCCTCTTTCTGATGCAACCTTGGGACCACATCCATCACATATATGGCTGACTATTTTGCATGGGAAAGACATAATGACTTAGGGTTTGATAAGGAGAATAGGAGACGGAGAATCCCGTGATATTTGGAACAATAATAGGATAACTAGAGAGCATATAAAGAGGCCGAGAACTTCACAAACACCACAGCCGCCGACAAGCATCGCTGAACACATTGATCACACTGTGTCATCAAGGGATGAACAACTTATTCAATACTTATTCCCATTGATGACGAGCCTATATTGAAGATCCCTCTTTGCACGAGAAAAATATCTTATTTTTGGGCTTGGAGTGAGGATAGAAGGGGCATGTTCACTGGGCATTCCGCTTACAAGATGATACAGTGAATCAAGATCAGTAGAGAATCATGGCTGTATGAGCAGGGTGGCCGATCAAACCCAGAGGCTGATTGTCAAGGATGGACAGACTTATGGCATATAAAAGTCCCCCGAAAATCAAGGTGTTCATGTGAAGATTAGCACAATACTCACAATGTCCTTCTTCATCATAGAAACATGTCGATGACGAGTGCTTGTGGTTTGTGCAGGTCTAACGATATGTGCAGGCACGCCCTGCTGAATTGCTTGGTTTCAGGGAGCACTGGGCACTATCATACGAGCAAATTGTTGAGCTATTGAGTCTGAATGTAAATGAGGACGCCAAACAGTGGCTATTCACCACGCATGAGGTGTTATCGCATGCAGAGGATTTTATCATGTTTACGATCACTTTTGTGGACGATATGGGGAGCTCGGCACAAAGCTATACATGAGGAGATATATAAAAGCCCTTTCACTTTTCAGGCTTTTGTGCAGAGTTACTTAACTGAGCTGAGAGCTACCCAAAGCACTCGAAGTCCAGTTCCAGGGGCACCCGTGATGAGGCCAAGTCAATGTATCTCTCCTCGGGATGATATGGTGAAGGTCAATGTGGATGCGGCAGTTGGACCACGCGACACTCGAGGCGCAATTTGAGCTATATGCGGAGATCAAGCATGTAATTTTCTGGGTGTGTCGGCTATTGTGTTCCCACATATATCAGATCTTGTTACTGTCGAATCTTTAGCAATTAGGGTGGCACTTGCACTTGCTGATAATCTCTATGAGAGGAAGATTCAGGTGGCTTCAGATTGCAAGGTGGCGTTGCAGATATACATCAGTAGAGCGCAGCTATCTACACAGCAATCATAACTGAGATCATAGATCGGAAGGCTACTTTTACTAGTTGTACATTAGCCATGAATTTAGGAGCTTGAATGTTGAAGCTCACAAACTCGTGAAGCATGCCCTATCCCTAGGGGTTGACCGCCATGTTTGGTTAGGTAACCCCATAGCTAAAGTTGTCTCGCCTTGCTTCAAAACTACTGGGCGTGCGCTGAGGTTTTGACCTAACGGCCTCCGTTTGCTGGAATTAATTGGAATAGTTGAGAAGAAAGTGACGAACGGATGCGTAATGCGTGGAAATCTGCCGAATAGTTCGGGCCGAATCCTGAAGAAAGTTCAAAGCGCTGTTTGATGAGCCTACGTAGTATTAGTTCGTTGGTCAGGTAAAGGTTGGCAAGCCAATGATGCTTAGCTGGTCTTTTTGAATGTTTAGCCACGCTGGGACTGAGACATAGCCCAGACTCCCATGGGGGGCAGCAGAGGGGAATCTTGGACAATGGGCGAAAGCCCGATCTAGCAATATCACGTGAGTGAAGAAGGTCAATGTTCGTTTTAAAGCTCTTACGTTGAGTGCGGGATCATGACATATCTCGAGGAAGAAGCCCCAGCTCACTCCGTGCTAGAAGCCGCGCTAAGACGGGGGGGGGGGGGGGGTAAGTACTCTTTGGAATGACTGGGTGTAAAGGGCATGTAGGCGGCCGGGTTGAAAATGAAACTGTGAAAATCATAAAAAGTGGCGGAATGCTCTCGAAACCAATTCACTTAAGTGAGACAGAGGAGAGTGGGTGGTTTTCTATTCGTCCCTATAAACACTACTCATCAACCCGTGCAGGTGCACGGGCTAGATATACCATCATAGAATCTTGTAAATATACTTTGTAAGCCTATAACTGGAAACATAAAACATGGAACATGCTTTTCAGTTTTTATTTTATAGTGGTGTTTAGTCTTCAAATTTCAGGCAAAATTAAAAGTGGACACGTATAAATTCTCAATTTCATTGATCAAGCGCATGCAGTTGTTATGGTATACAAAATCGAACATGTTGAAGACTCACATGCATATTTGTAGGAAAAACTAAAAAAAAAATTGTAATTTTTTCTTACATCATTACATTCAAACCCACACAAAGAAAATACTCAAATAAACATCATTTTTCTTTAAACAGAAGGATCCAACTGACGCCATAAAATGTATCTTTTCCTTATATTGGCCAATTATTGCTCAAACAGCTGTGCATGTGCTGTGTAAATAAGATTTAGATATGGTACATAGAACTTTTGCTAGATTTAGATCATAGATTCAGTGTGAATGTTGCTGCAATGGCACAGAAGT
Organism: Triticum aestivum; assembly: GCF_018294505.1. Lineage (NCBI taxonomy): Eukaryota > Viridiplantae > Streptophyta > Magnoliopsida > Poales > Poaceae > Triticum > Triticum aestivum. The sequence goes on from NC_057804.1 coordinate 8,477,941, forward strand.
ATGATCGGTTTGGCATCGTCTGCTTTGCGATGATCCACTCCCGTGCACAGGCTCTATCCTACGGATCGTCCTATCGGACAGCTAGCAGTATATGTCATGCCAAAAGCTTCTTGACCAACATATGCGCTAGTAAATCTAATTACTCTAAATTATGAAAATATAGTTATTCTGAATTATGAAAATATAATTACCCTAAACTATATATGTACCTTAGATCGTAGAGGCCACCATCGAACAGAACTATATAGGGAGTAGTTGTGCGGTAGTACTGTTGAGATGTAGAAGTGGAAAAGCAATAATGCATAACAAAATCATATTCTATCACACGCTTAGCTTATACTATATATATTGGCACACATTTTCTTTGCATATGCACCTGGTAGATTAAACAATGGAAGCAAACACAGTAGGGCAAACCAATTTCAGATTTTTATCTCAAATCAAAAGCCTAGAAAGGGTGATCCAGGAAAAACATTAATCACTGCATTGTTGAGAGTCTCATATTTCAATTTCACCATCCAATCTCATAGAAAAATGTAGGCAGCCGGTGAGGAATCAGCAGATGGTTGCCATGTGCTTCTCGATATTTCTTTTCCCTAATCACCAAAGAACACATAGGCGAGCCCAGCAGTAACTTGATATACAGGAGGCTTCTTTGGTTTGCACCAGTGTAACACGAAAGAACAGATACGCAGCTGTGAAAGTCGCTGGCTGCATGATGGAAGACGCCAACCACATATCGTTGATATTGAACGCAACGCTTGAATATCTTTTTTGACCTCTTCGTTCACCATAACCTTTCATAGTGGGATCCATCTTTCTTAAGCTTTGACACTTGGAAATAATACTTACCATCATATTAATCAAACCTTGCTGCATCCACCGATTTTTTTCCAACTCATGCATGTGAAACCATGGATATTTCATCAGCAAAAAGTACGAAAAAGGACACAACTATGCACTATTAATTATGTCTGTGCTCAGACGTACCGCTCTCCTGTAGTATCCACAAAAGGAAAACCAAGATTTTCAGTTCTCACGCGCCTGACAAACATCATCTATCTTCTGCTTGCAATCTTTCCTGATGATACATCATGTCTGTTGGGGGTAATATGAATTCAAAAGGATGGAAAAAATACCTGGGAAGAGGGGAATTAGGGATACTGTGCTAAATTGGGACAGGAGAGGAGAGCATTATGCCCTTGAATGGAATCCAGGATGCGAAACGTTGTGCCGCCATAGTGATGATGGCCACAACCATACTTGCTTCAAAGAGGAACATCAGTACTGTACCTCCTCCAAGCCTTGAGCAAGCAACACAATATTGTACAGGAGGCCCCATGCCAGCGCTAGGGGCAGATCGCCGTTCAATGCCTGCAGAGGGCCTCTCATCCTTCTAGTACTGAATATGCTAGCAGTCGACTAAAATAGATGATTGAGCTGATACTGTTATCATTGCCATCTGTAATCGATATTGAATACCTCCTCTTGCATGCTAGATCTAAACATAAAATTTAGCTCAACTGTACACATCTGTTTTGACTCGACAGTAAGGAACCATAATATTGCAACCCTGAGGAACAAAGCAACGGATGAGTACTTGACAACAATTTAGCTCAAGTGTACAGCTAAAAATTTAATTCTGAAGGACAAAATTGGTTGCGACAAAAGCAGTCACTTGACAACAATTATCACATTTGTCTATGAATATTTGAACCTATGGTCTTTGTTGCGCCCTGGTCGGATGGATTAAAAAACGCAACCATCTAGTACATAGGGAGATTGTGCATAGTTCTTACCTCCAATAATCTAATCAAGGCAGTAGAGGAGGATTATGTGCCCTGTGTAAGAGGAACACGCATCAGTCTGGAGTAGGATCCAGGAGGCCATTATTGAACCAATTTTCACATATCACCAGCTAATGAAAAATAATTTACAAATAGTAACTCTCATCGAGTGGAAATAATATCATGCATGGTACTTAAGCCAGCCGTACCTGAAACTTGATGAATCTAATATTTGTTCAAGGAAGTGTCTCATGGCCTTTAACTAAAACTAACAATTTACAGTTGACAGCGATCAAGTTTCATGAAACTATAATTCTTAGAAGTCACCAGATGTCTGCCTCTCTTCGATTTCTGCAAGTAGCACCTAGGTGAGCTCACCAAATCACCCCATGTTGCTCTAAGCAGGTAGAAATTTGGCAGATACACAAATATTAGTACGGTATCCATTAATTCTAATAATTGATAAAGAAGGACACTCCTCTAGCTTCTTATGTGTGTGTGTGTCTGTGTGTTTGGTGCTGTGTATTTCGATGTGAGATCAGTAATTCCAACTCCCTACAATTAAGATATGAATAGTCAGTGGAAACTTACCATTGGGAACCATGGCTTGGGGAGCATGTTCAGACCTGCAAGTTGCTGCTCTCAATCTATTGCCCATGTATATGGATGATTATTAATCTGCTCATATGTTTACACCTCCAGACGTTGCCACTGCAGGGATTACTAACATGAACACAACCATCATCGCCATTAAGTTAGCAACATAGATCAACATACTTGTCGCCATGGCGGGTAGGAAAAGTTTCACGTGTGATGTTGTCTATTGCTATCACGTAATCCTTGTAACTAACAGTCAAACGACATGCTAGGCAATCATAAAGGGAAACGTTTCTGGCCGGGGCACCGGCCGAACCTTCGGCCGGTCGCAAGCCACGCTGGCGCCCCGCGCCCGCCCAAGCCGCGCCCCGCGCGAGACTCCTGTTATTGTTGGGCCCCACGTGGACCACCCCTCCTCCCTCTTTTATCTTTCCCCTAACTGCTGCCTTCATCCCCTACCTCCAGACACATCCTTTCCCGTGGCCATTTTTCTTCTTCCTTTTCCCTGCGCTGCTGCCTACCGGCGGCCGCTGCCGGCTGTGTGCTTCGCCGAGCCAGGGGGACTACCCGACTGCTGCCAGTCCTCCTCCTCCGCACATCTTATCCCCCAAAACATCTCTCCTTCTCTCTCAAATAAGCCATGTTTCAAGACGAGACAAGGTCTGGGAAGGAGGCTGCAACCGGTGCCCGGGGAGCCTGCGACCGGCCATGAGACGGCGAGCATGGTGACCTCAGGACGGCGAGGATAGGGCAACACTCCTCCAAGAAAACAATCGACGTCGTTATTTTTGCTACATGCTTCAACCGGCGTCGGAATTTGCTACAAACGGCATCGCATACTGCTGCCACTGGTGTCACATTTTGCTGCAATGCACAATCGACCTCGCGTTTTTGCTAGAATAGATGTCGCTTTTTGCTACAACCGTTTTCATTTTTTGCTACATATGTTCAGGCTGAGCTGTGACCCGATGACGTCGGCGATGCCTTTTTTGCTGCAATCGTAATAGATTTTTGGTACATCCAGCAACAATTTTTGCTACATCCATTCTTTTTTTGCCAGCGACGATACAATGGCGAGATACAGCCGCCAGCGATGATGACAAGCTTTTTCGCCGAATAAGCTGCAACGGGCATCGTCAAAAGCTGGAACCGGCCATCAGCAGAGCTGCATCTACTGTGGGTGGTGCCCCGGCAACCATATCGGGCACCTCTCGCGGAGCTCGACGCCCATGGCCATGGCGACAGCCCTCGCGGAGCTCGACGGCCATGGCCATGGCAGCACCCCTCGTGGAGCTCGATGCCGATGGCCATGGCAGCACCCCTCGCGGAGCTCGACGCCCATGGCCACGGTAGCATCCCTCGCGGAGCTCGACTCCCATGGCCATGGCGTGCCCTAGCAGCCACGGCGGCATCCCTCGAGTGGATCTCGACGAACATGGCCGTCATGTCCATCACCAGGCAGGGAATCATGCATCTCGCGGGTCACAGGGGGAGCGCGCGTCCCGCGCGAGGAAGGAGACGAGTTTGGGTGAGAATCGAACGTTAGAGGCGTGCAAATCGTACGGCTACCGAGCGACCGACCGAACTTTCAGCCGGTGCGCCGGCGCCTATCGTTACCCAATCACAAAAGACAATCTGGAGGAAGGCAACCGCTTGCACTGCTGGGGAGAGGGTCTAGAAAATATAGAACTTTCCCCCAAAATAAGAATTTCCTGTAAAAAACAGAGCAGGAGCAGATGATGAACCGCGCCGGCATGTACCTGCCTTTACCTTCTGGCATGTGCGCCCTCCTTCAAACTACCATGGATACACATCCACATATGCATAGGCCATCTAGGATTCGGAAACCTGAAATAAAAGGAGATTGTTAGTCTAATATGTCACGTTTCGTGACATATCTCCTAATTCCCTAAATCGAGGAGAATCGATATTGTTGTGATCTCCCATTTATGGTTAGGATTGTAAATCTGTCTATATATTGACATGCAATGGAAAAGCCCAAGTGTGGCAACAATTCCTAAATCTTTCATGGTATCAGCCTAAGAAAATCCTCTCGCTTCCGCTCCCTCCAACCCTAGCGCCGTCGACCCTGTTCCCGTGCCGCCGGCCAACACCTCCCTCCCCTCCCCTCCCATGACGCCCTCCGAACCACCTGCTCCCCATCCCAACGCCGCCCTCTGGGTGCAGGCCACCGCCATCCCAAGCGTCCGCTCTCTCGTCCCCATCGTCCTCGAGTTCAAGAGCGCCGTCTTCCCCAAGTGGAGGACCTTATTCAACATCGCTGTCACCACCTACGCCCTTGAGGACCACCTCACCGCCGAGACGCCCTCCACCGATCCAACATGGCGCCGCCTCGACGTCTTGGTGCTCCGCTGGCTCTACGGCTCCATGGCCATGGACATCGTCGACGTCGTCATGCCCACCGACCCTGCCACCACCACGGCCTACAAGGTCTGGACCTCCGTCCTCGCTCTCTTCAACGACAACCAAAAGAGCCGCGAGATTTATCTCGCCGAGGAGTTCCACAACATCAAGCAGGAGGATCGGTCCATCACCGAGTATCTTCACCTGCAAAAGACGGTGGCTGACGCTCTTGCCGAGGTCGGTGCCCCCGTATCCGACCCCGAGCTCATCACCAACGTCATCAAGGGCCTTCACGAGCGCTTCGACAGCGTTGCCGACATCGCCCCCTCCTCACGCCGTTCCCTACCTTCCTCAACTTCCGCAACATGCTGCTGCTCCACGAGATGAAGACTTCCCGGCGCTCCACCAACACCTTAGCCTCCGCCTTCTACACCGCCAAAGGACCAGTCCCTGCTCCTCCCAGCGGCGGCGGGTCGTCCTCCGGCGGCGGTGCTCCTCCAATGCCCACTCCATTCAACCCTTGGACAGGAGCCATCCAGATGTGGCCCATGCAGTCGCACCCCAACAGCACCGGCGACATCCTTGGACGGGGTCTGGGATCACGCGCCCACGCCTACATGGCCGCTCCCCCGGCTTCTCTCGGCGCGCCCTACGGTGGCCATAGCGCAGCTCTGTTCGGTGCCGTGCTGCCCTACGCCACAACACCGACGCCGACACCATCATGGGACACCGCCGCTCTCGCTCAACAGTTCACCAACATGACGTTGCATCAACCCTATCCTGAGTGGGTCATGGATAGCGGCGCGACCGCCCACCTCTCCTCCGATGCCGGTATCTTATCATCTCTTTCTCCCCATCCTATATATCGTCACGTGGTGGTCGGCGACGGTTCCACCGTTCCCGTCACCACATCCGGTCATTCCTCCCTTCCCTCCCTCTTTCCCAATAGACCTCTTCATTTACGTCATGTCTTAGTCACACCTAACATTATCAAAAACCTTATTTCCGTTCGTCAATTCACTACTGATAATCATTGCATCGTCGCTTTTGACCCTTTTGGTTTCTCTGTGAAGGACCTTCATTCCCGGCGCGAGATCCTTCGGTGCAATAGTATATGGGAGCTCTACACGTTCACATGTCCTCCGCCTCCTCGCACCCTCGCCACGCTCACCGCCCCTCATGACGTGTGGCACCGTCGCCTCGGTCACCCCGGCCATGATGCCTATAGTCGCCTCTCGCAACATATTTCTCTTCCTTGTATTAGACAAATAAATCAAACCACTTTATGTCATGCTTGTCAACTAGGATGTCATGTACGTTTACCTTTTTCCTCTTCCACTACTCGTACAACTCGTCCATTCGAGTTAGTCCATTATGATCTTTGGACTTCACCGATCTTGAGTGTTTCTGGCGATAAATATTTTTTAGTCATTCTTGATGATTTCACTCATTTTCTATGGACTGTTCCGCTTCACCAAAAATCTGATGCTTACGCCTCGCTCTCCGCTTTTCGCGCGTTCGCTCACACTCAGTTTGGCTTATCTCTCGTGTCCATAGAATGTGACAACGGTCGTGAGTTCGACAATAACAAACTTCACTCTCTCGCCGCCACGCACAACATTCACATTCGCTTGTCTTGCCCATACACATCCCAACAAAATGGTAAAGCTGAATGCATTATTCGCACTGTCAATGACATTGTGCATTCTCTCTTATTTCAGGCTAGCCTACCACCTCGTTATTGGGCCGAAGCACTTCACACCGCCACTCACGTCCTTAACCGTCTTCCTACAAAAACAATTAGCGGCCCCTCTCCATACTTTGCCCTTCACAACACCCATCCCGATTACTCGTCACTACGCGTCTTCGGCTGCCTATGCTATCCCAACACCGCCTACACTATGCCACATAAACTGTCGCTGCGTTCGAGTGCTTGCGTTTTTCTTGGCTATTCCTCTCATCATAAGGGATATAGGTGCATGGACCTCACTACCCACCACATCATCATCTCTCGTCACGTCGCATTCGATAAGATGACCTTTCCCTTTGCCTCCCCACAGCCTACCAACGCCGCCACGTACGACTTTCTTGCCGCCGACGACAACCTACCCATAGTTGTCCCACCCCTTCCGATTACTACCCCTCCACCCACCCCACCACCCTCCCTCCTCCCGCCCCTCCCTCACCACCTGCACCACCCTCACCACCTGGACCTCCCTCACTGGGCGCCCCTCCTGCACACACTCATCGCACGCGCAACACCTCCGGCATCCACAAGGGGCCTCGCAAGCGGCTTAACCTGCATGTTTCGTCTGTCAGCAGGTACTCACCGGTTCCCACCTCCGCCTGTCCAGCTCTCAAGGATCCCAACTGGCTCGATGCTATGACTGCGGAGTACCGCGCTCTCCTCAGCAACAACACTTGGGATCTTGTGCCTCCTCCTCGGGATGCTAACAACGTCTCCGGCAAGTGGGTTTTTTGCCACAAGCTCAAGCCCAATGGCTCCCTCGATCGCTATAAAGCTCGTTGGGTGCTTCGAGGTTTCTCTCAGGAGCCAGGTGTCGACTTCGACGAGACACTCAACCCGTTTGTCAAACCAGCCACCGTGCGTGTCATCTTCTCCATCGCGCTCTCTCTTAATTGGGAGACTCATCAGCTCGACATCAAGAACGCCTTTCTGCATGGCACTCTTGCTGAGGTTGTCTACTGTCGTCAACCCACTGGCTTCATCGACTCCAGTTGCCCCGACCACGTCTGTCGGCTGAACCGTTCACTCTACGGTCTCAAGCAGGCTCCTCGTGCGTGGTACCAACGCTTCACTGCTTTCACCACTTCAACCGGCTTCATATGCTCACGCTCAGACACTTTGTTCTTCGTCCTCCGGTGTGCGGAAGGCACGGCCTTCCTCCTACTCTATGTGGACGACATCGTCCTCACCGCCTCGTCGACTCGCTTGTTCGACATGATCACGTCCTCTCTCCACGCCGAGTTCGCCATGACGGACATGGGCATCCTCCACTACTTCCTCGGCATCGCGGTTACCCGCGACTCCTCCGGCATGCATCTTTTGCAAGCTAAGTACGCCACGGAGATTCTGGACAGGGCCGACATGACTGCTTGCAAGTCGGCCACGACACCTGTTGATACATCACCGAAGCTCGCTGCTACTGCCGGTCCTTCAGTGGCCGATCCCACGGAGTACCAGAGTCTTGTCGGCGCTCTTCAATACCTCACTTTTATGCGCCCAGACATCGCGTATGTCGTTCAACATGTTTGCCTTCATATGCACGACCCGCGTGAGCAACACCTCGCCGCCATCAAGCGCATCTTGCGCTATGTCAAGGGCACGCTCTCTCATGGCCTTCAGCTCTACTCGACTTCACCAAGCTCCATGATCGCCTACACCGACGCCGACTGGGCCGGCTGCCCCGACACTCGGCGGTCAACGTTAGGATTCTGTGTTTACCTTGGAGATAACCTCATCTCTTGGTCCTCCAAGCGGCAACACACAGTCTCGCGTTCGAGTGCTGAAGCCGAGTACCGTGCCGTGGCAAACGCCGTGGCTGAGGTGAGTTGGCTTCGGCAACTTCTCTAGGAACTTCATCGACCATCTCCTCCTGCGACGATCGTCTTCTGCGACAACGTCAGCGCCGTCTACATGTCCACGAACCCAGTGCAACATCAGCGTACCAAACACATCGAGATCGATCTCCACTTCGTTCGCGATCGTGTTGCCATGGGTCAGGTCCGTGTGCTTCATGTTCCCTCGTCACGACAGTTCGCCGACATCTTGACGAAGGGTCTTCCGTCGCCGTTGTTTTTGGATTTTCGGTCCAGTCTCAACGTCCGTTCTCCTCCTGTTGTGACTGTGGGGGAGTGTTAGACTAATATGTTACGTATCGTGACATATCTCCTTATCCCCTAAATCGAGGAGAATCGACATTGTTGTGATCTCCCATTTATGGTTAGGATTGTAAATTTGTCTATATATTGACATGCAATGGAAAAGCCCAAGTGTGGCAACAATTCCTAAATCTTTCAGAGATATCAAAACTCGAGTGGAAGGGCAATGAGTAGAGATTGAATTGGTTCATTTTCTTCTAGATGGACTGCATTAGGGATCGTACCTTGCAGTATATAGGAGAACATGGAGAGGCGGCGGAGGAGGAGGAGCGGCGCTGGCAGAAGAGATGCGGCCATGCGGGGAAACCTGTTTTTTCTTTGGGTTTCCATACGAAGACCTCTTTTTTTTCTTGTAAGGAGACGTACCTGTGAGATAATTTGCTAGGACTCTCAGGGATTTCATCTAACGGCTGCAGATATTTCATACTGATATCTGATGGTTAATTTTATTAGTTTTATAGGATTAACGTGACCCTTTTTATTTGGGTTCCATACAAAGAACTATTTTTCTTGTAAGGAGACGTACGTGTGGGATAATTTGCTAGGACTCTCTTAGTGATTTCATCCAACGGCTGTAGATATTTTATACTGAGATCAGATGGTTATTTTTGTTAGTTTTGTAGGATTAACGTGATGCCTCGTTTGGTGCCTCCAATTAGTAAATATATATAAGATAAGATATAAGATATAAGATAAGATTGTGAGGTACTAAAATTAATTTTTTTGAAAGGAAAAGTTGAAACAGACACTCACTTCCATGAACACGTGGACACACAACCGGTGGCTCCATGCATGCATGCATGATACATCGCACGCAGTACGCAAGCGGGCTGTTGCCAAGCTAACTAATGGCGCCCGGCCGACAACACAGTACAGCTAGTAGAGCACTCGCTGCCAAACGCCTACGTGAGAGACCCTCGTGAGCCCAGCTATACAACATCCGCTCCTCCATCCATCCTCGTTCACTCCGCATCCGCAGCCGAATTCCCCCGTCTCCACCGCTCAGTCCCCCGGACCGCCGGACCTCTCCTCGCCTTGCCATGGCAGCCGCAGCACTGAGGGCGCAGCTGAACGCCCATATCGCCGGCATGTACACCAATGTGAGGCCCTTCCCCTCCCTCTAGTCGTGTGGTATTGGATTTTGGCTTGGCTGGACGACTAACTTGGCCTTTGCCTTTGCTTTGGCGTGGTCGATGTCGATGCAGGGTGTGGTGGACGAGGATACATTCGAGGAGCTGCGGGACGAGGGCACCGCCGCCGAGGTCTCCCGCCTCTTCATCTACGACGCCTCCGAGATCATCGACGACATCGACCTCCTGATGTCCGCCCCCACGCCCTCTGTCATCTCTCCCTCTGCTCTCTGTCTCGGGAACTGACTCATCTTAATTATCTGCTCTGGAAATCGCAGGGAGGAGCCTGAAGTGGACTTTGACGAGGTGGAAGCCCTGACGCAGCAGCTCATGCGGTGCACCTCCAGGTGATGACTATCATAAACCATTTCTCTCTCTTCCACCTGCTTATTTTTAACTCTATGTTTGTTTGCCCGCTGCGTCAATGTCGTGCGATTCAGATCTGTTTATACTGGGGCAAAGGATTCTTATTTGTCGGTTGCACTACCCCATAGGCGTAATTAGAAGAATCAAGTTTAGTCGCGTTTAGTGTAACAGAGTTACCAGTATCCCGATTAATATCAATGTTATGATGAGGATAAATTGCTGGCATTTTTGGAATAGTCTTGGTATTAATGATCTGCTATTCTGTGTATTGCTAATGGTGGTTTTTTCTGGTATTAATGATCTGCTATTCTATGTATCTCTAATGGTGTTTTTTCTAGTTTGTCCACGGCTTTGATGTTGTTTTTTATTTTGATGTGTCGGCACGGGGTGTGTACCTCACGACACGGCCACACAATTGAGGTTTGTGTCGTTTTACAGGCGTCGTATAGCCATAGGTAGAAGAGCTGAGTTTAGTCATATATCGTGTAACGAAATTGTTGGTATTCTTCCCAATGTTAATCAAATCGTATAGCTTGGCGAGGGAATTTTTGTAGTTTTACAAACGTTTGTTTCTACTATCATGTCTGTTCTTCGGGCAATTCCATTATTCTAGGTTGAGAATGAAAAAAATTGTCGTTTTATAAGCATGGCTGGTATTAATGATTTGCAATTCTACATAATGCCAATGGCCATGTTTCACCATTGGAACGGTGTTGTTTCTATTCAGATTTGTCAGGCGCAGGGTGTGTACGTCATGGACGTCATTTGGGTGTCGTATATCCAAAATTAGAAGACCTCATTGTAGTTGTGTCTCGTGTAGCGGAATTGTCGGTATTCATGACAATTTCATGGTCCGGCAAGAAAAACTTTGTCGTTTTCTAAATATTTCTGGTACTACTGATCTGCTATTGCACATAGCGGCAATGGTGTTTTTTTTTCTGCTTCATCAAACAATTTATGGAGTTGACAATCATGATAGGAAATGGCTCCTTGAGAATATTATTGAGTTGACGTCTCAGTTTATAATAAGTTTGATAAGTTCCTAATTTCCTGATCTGCATTTTTTTTGCATGTTTCAGTGTTGGTGCACAGCAAGTGAACCTCGCCTGCATGCACTTCGGCAATTTCTATGCCATACAATACAAACAAGGGTCAGAACTTAGTAGCTTATTTAATACTGCTACACAATAATTATTCCCAACATTGTTTTTCAATGACTCTATGTAAACCTGACAGCTCATGTTGTCTTTTCTGTCGTTATTTTCAGCTCATATACCAATCTAACATTGTTAAGAAGTATCCTGATTTGCTTTTTCACTTCATCTGCAATCACGTTATTGATATTACTCGGTTCACTATCTGAATATGCTACTCTTTGATGGTTCTCTTGTAATTTATTGGCTCTAGACTTTTGTTTATAGCACAACTAAATTCCTATATGGCTAGAGATTTTTCTTTTTTCAAATATAGGGTTACAATTTTTGAACCATTTCATCTCAGTTCTGTTAACCTCTTCAGAATTTGACAATGTGGTAATTTTGCATTATTTCAGGTGTCTCGTGTCATTGGCTCTTGTTAGGAATGAGTTCTATATTGTGCGACATGAGTTGGAGATCGTGATGCAGGTAGCACCGTATGTGCATAATGTTGGATGTTGATACCAACTTTCCACTAGTTTCATAACCCATAGATTGGTCATATTAAGATAGAGAAATGGGAACAATCTTTAATCCTTAATCTAATTCTTTTGACATTTAGATTTGGAGCACTTAGTTTGAGGTACCGAAAAGTCTCCTTTAGCCGTTAAATGATTATGTGGTAATTTTGTCATCATGTTCGGTAGATGCATAGGGTAGCTAAAAAAAGTGGGAGAAATTCTCTGTTTCCCAGCTTAAATTAAGCTTCACCAAATACCCAAATAAGAAACTAGCTAACTTGTAACATGGTGATTAGTGAAACCATGTGACTTGAGCACCATTATGTGCCATAGACTTATCTTAATCATTTTTCGGAAGGTACTTCTCTTAATCATTGACCTATTATTCATATTTTGTTGCAGCTCGAAGAGCAGATCGCGGCATGTGGTCCTGACTCCTAAGTAGCGGCAAGTGAAGGGGGAAGAGCCTGGCCCCATGCAATCCCTTGCATTATGCGGTCCATGTGTCTCGGAAGATGTAGCCGTTTTCAAAGGGTGTCTAGCACTATAGGGTGCGCGTAAAAACTTAGATGAATATTCTCGCGTCGGAACTTTGGGCTCGTAACCCTGTGAAAGAAAAACTGTTGTCGTGTGTTGATGTCAGTGTGAAGTCCATATTCTAGAGTGTCGTGGATGTGTTGGCCCCCGCCTACGGGCTGTTTATGAAACCTATACTTGGTTGGTTGGTCCTCTAGTGACTTTGTTTTGCTGTTTCTTCTGTTTGTTTTTCTCTATAAGCAAGTCTTGTTGTTAGTTGTTGTACCCAGAGTGTAGCCAATCACCATATTTGGGCATATTAAACATGTTGTTTCGGTCTGAAATTTCAGCATGGCCTTCTTATAAGAGTACGACGGCACTTCCACGAGCAGTAGCCGGAGGAGGGGAAAAACAGAGGGGATGGTCTGTGAGGTCACATCCAGGGATCACAAAGCTGTCGGTTCGCGAGACGACGTGAAGAGCATCTCTGGGCTTGGGTATGTTTGCATTGGTATGAAAGTCTGGGCTAATTAAGGTCGCCAATTACAGCTCCAAACGATGATCGCTGGAACATCATACTACTCCTAGTCCACATAGTTATTTAGACTACCCTGAATCACCAACTGGGCAAGAGAACATGTGGCCATCTTCGTCTTTGTCCTGTAGTGGCTGATCTCACCTGTTGCAAACCATTGTTTGATGTGAAACTTCGGGTCTTTGATGGTAGTAGAAACTGGTGTTATTCATCACCATGGCTAGCCGATGCTCGTACGGCCTCCCTTCCATGACTGCTATCGCTTGTCATGCTGGCTCGCCAACTAGGTATGGTTGGGTTGATGAAAGAAAAACTCTACCACACAACCAAATTTAGATCCCGCTTTTATATATGTGCAAATTTTTGGTACAACCATGCTCCACATCCAACTCTATCTTATCTTTCCAGAGTGGAGGAAGGGGACACTTTGCGGGACTTTCAGTAGAAAATTTTCCATACAGATAGAAGCACCTATTAAAAAGATACTCCAAAGGCTTCCGGATCATAGTCTCATTAGCTGAAGAACACACATGCTAATCTATATTAAGTGCATTCAAATCATGCCTTTATTAACTAGTCAAGGCCTCATCAGCCACAACATCATAAATACAAGAGGAAAAACATGAAACCAAGTTTTACACAAATCATTGGGGCAACCTTCCTTGCCATGATGGAATTAGCCGCCTATTAGTTGTTCTTCTATTCCACTTCACCCGATGCTCTTCTAAAGCAGATAACAAGTCCCATTATGTCTTCACAGAGAGAGGCCCCATCTTGGGGGGAGGGGGGGGGGGGGGTTAGTCTACAGAGTTCAACGTTATAGCCACACCCTGATTGTCATTAATGAATACAATGTTTGGTCAAATATGTTATTTGAGAGTAGTTCATGATGGCCTTTCTAGTTGGAGAGAATAATTCTTCTTGATGATTTCTCTTACAAAGATCAAGCATATATATCGAGGGAGAGAGAACCCACTCCCCTGGAACGTAGGCATGCAGGCCATGAGAACTAGGAGATCCTACAAGGGTGCATAGACGTCCTGCACAAACGGTTCTCCGTGTTATGGCAGGTTACATTCTCATGTTTTTTACTTTACAGTGCTTACAAGTTGAGATTTGAAAAAATCTAGCTAGAACATAAGTCATCAAAACTCATGGCATTTTGAAACTTTAGTCATAAAAAGATATCAAATATCAGACACAAAAAGGGACTGCTAGACAAAAACGCAAAAAAGAATGAAAATAAAGAAGTGGCACAATAGTTACCGAGCGTTGATATGTCTCCAACGTAATCTATATTTTTTTATTGTTCCATAATATTATAGCCCGACAGCCCCCATCCTCTACTCCATCGATGCGTCCACTGGGCAGAATCGGTGGTGTGCCATCTGAGGGAGTCCCGGATTAGGGGGTGTCCGGATGACCGGACTATGACCTTTGGCCGGACTCCTGGACTATGAAGATACAAGATTGAAGACTTCGTCCCGTGTCCGGATGGGACTTTCCTTGGCGTGGAAGGCAAGCTTGGCGATACGGATATGTAGATCTCCTCCCATTGTAACCGACTCTGTGTAACCCTAGCCCTCTCCGGTGTCTATATAAACCGGAGGGTTTTAGTCCGTAGGACGAACAACAATCATACCATAGGCTAGCTTCTAGGGTTTAGCCTCTCTGATCTCGTGGTAGATCTACTCTTGTACTACCCATATCATCAATATTAATCAAGCAGGAGTAGGGTTTTACCTCCATCGAGAGGGCCCGAACCTGGGTAAAAACATCGTGTCCCTTGTCTCCTGTTACCATCCGCCTAGACGCACAGTTCGGGACCCCCTACCCGAGATCCGCCGGTTTTGACACCGACATTGGTGCTTTCATTGAGAGTTCCTCTGTGTCGTCATCTTTAGGCCCGATGGCTCCTCCGATCATCAACAACGAAGCGGTCCAGGGTGAGACTTTTCTCCCCGGACAGATCTTCGTATTCGGCGGCTTTGCACTGCGGGCCAATTCGCTTGGCCATCTGGAGCAGATCGAAAGCTACGCCCCTGGCCATCAGGTCAGATTTGGAAGTTTGAACTACACGGCCGACATCCGCGGAGACTTGATCTTCGACGGATTCGAGCCACAGCCGGGCGCGCCGCACTGTCACGATGGGCATGATCTAGCTCTGCCGCCGAACAGTGTCCAGGAGGCCGCCCCAGCGTCCGCTCCGACCCTTAGCTCGGAGCCGACTGCGCCAATCGAGGACGGGTGGCTGGACACCGCCTCGGGGGCTGCAATCCCTACGGCGATCGAGCCGAACACTAGCCTTGTCCTTTACGAAGCTCGTGACTCCCAGGTGCCGGACTCCTTTCCGGACTCCGAACCTTCCGCGCCCCTGCCGATCGAACCCGATTGGGCGCCGATCATGGAGTTCGCCGCCGCGGACATCTTTCAGCACTCGCCCTTCGGCGACATTCTGAATTCACTAAAGTCTCTCTCTTTATCAGGAGAGCCCTGGCCGGACTATGGTCAGCAAGGTTGGGATGCGGACGACGAAGAAATTCAAAGCCCACCCACCACCCACTTCGTAGCCACTGTCGATGATTTAACCGACATGCTCGACTTCGACTCCGAAGACATCGACGGTATGGATGCCGATGCAGGAGACGACGAAGAACCAGCGCCTATAGGGCACTGGAAGGCCACCTCGTCATATGACATATACATGGTGGACACCCCAAAAGAAGGGAATGGCGATGGAACAACGGAGGATGACCCCTCCAAGAAGCAGCCTAAGCGCCGGCGTCAGCGGCGCCGCTCTAAATCCCGCCAAAGCAAAAACGGTGATTCCGGCACGGGAGATAATAACACCCCGGACAGTGCCGAAGACAACCCCCTCCAGCAGGATTCAGCACAGGAGGATGGAGAAGCCAGCCCTCATGAGAGAGCGGCAGACAGAGAGGTAGAGGACGATAATTACATGCCTCCCTCCGAAGACGAGGCAAGCCTCGACGACGACGAATTTGTCGTGCCTGAGGATCCCGTCGAACCAGAGCGTTTCAAACACAGGCTTATGGCCACGGCGAGCTGCCTCAAGAAAAAATAGCAGCAGCTTAGAGCTGACCAAGACTTGCTAGCCGACAGATGGACTGAAGTCCTTGCGGCCGAAGAGTACGAACTCGAACACCCCTCCAAGAGCTACCCAAAGCGCAAGCTGCTACCCCGATTAGAGGAGGAAGCACCTAAACCTACATCACCAGCGCACGACGCGGCCGACCGGCCACCTCGTGGCCGCGACAGAGAGGCCTCTCGGCCATCCACTCAAGCCGCACCCCGGCGTCGCTCAAAAATACCAAGGCACGGGGAAATGCGCCAGACCTGCGAGACATGTTGGAGGAAAAGGCAAGGCAAACAAGATCGATCTACGGATCGCGTGGGCGCCCCACGACACGTGACGATAACCGTCATGCCGGATATGGCAAATACGGCCAGGCCGAACACAGCAGACAAAGCTCATTTGAGCTACGACGTGATATAGCCCAGTACAGAGGCGCCGCACACCCACTATGCTTCACAGATGAAGTAATGGATCATCAAATCCCGAGGGTTTTAAACCCGTAAACATCGAATCATACGATGGCACAACAGATCCTGCGGTATGGATCGAGGACTATCTCCTTCATATCCACATGGCCCGCGGTGATGATCTACACGCTATCAAATACCTCCCACTCAAGCTTAAAGGACCAGCTCGGCATTGGCTTAACAGCTTGCAGCAGAGTCAATTGGTTGCTGGGAGGACCTAGAAGCCGCATTCCTTGACAATTTCCAGGGCACCTATGTGCGACCACCAGACGCCGATGACCTAAGCCACATCATTCAGCAGCCAGAGGAATCGGCCAGACAATTCTGGACACGGTTCCTAACCAAGAAAAATCAAATAGTCGACTGTCCAGACGCAGAGGCCCTTGTAGCCTTCAAACATAACATCCGTGACGAATGGCTTGCCCGGCACCTAGGACAGGAAAAGCCGAAATCCATGGCAGCCCTCACAACACTCATGACCCGCTTTTGCGCGGGAGAAGACAGCTGGCTAGCTCGTAGTAATAACATGACCAAGAGCCCTGGTAATTCGAATACCAAGGACAACAATGGCAGGTTGCGTCGCAACAAATACAAGCGCCGCATTAACGGTGACAATGCTGTGGTTACGACAGTCAATGCCGGATTCCGAGGCTCCAAACCCGGTCAGCGGAAAAAGCCATTCAAAAGAAGTACTCCGGGCCCGTCCAATTTGGACCGAATACTCGATCGCTTGTGCCAGATACACGGCACCCCCGAAAAACCAGCCAATCACACCAACAGGGATTGTTGGGTGTTCAAGCAGGCAGGCAAGTTAAGCGCCGAAAACAGAGACAAGGGGCTGCATAGCGATGACGAGGAGGAGCCCCGGCCGCCGAACAATAGGGGACAGAAGGGCTTTCCCCCACAAGTGCGGACGGTGAACATGATATACGCAACCCACATCCCCAAAAGGGAACGGAAGCGTGCACTCAGGGACGTATATGCGTTGGAGCCAGTCGCCCCAAAGTTCAACCCATGGTCCTCCTGCCCGATCACTTTTGATCGAAGGGACCACCCCACTAGCATCCGCCACGGCGGATTCGCCGCATTGGTTCTAGACCCAATCATTGACGGATTTCACCTCACTAGAGTCCTTATGGACGGCGGCAGCAGCCTGAACCTGCTTTATCAGGATACAGTATGAAAAATGGGCATAGATCCCTCAAGGATTAAACCCACAAAGACGACCTTTAAAGGCGTCATACCAGGTGTAGAGGCCAACTGTACAGGCTCAGTTACACTCGAAGTGGTCTTCGGATCCCCGGATAATTTCCGAAGCGAGGAGTTAATCTTCGACATAGTCCCGTTCCGCAGTGGCTATCACGCGCTGCTCGGACGAACCGCATTTGCAAAGTTCAATGCGGTGTCGCACTACGCATACCTCAAGCTCAAGATGCCAGGCCCTCGAGGAGTCATTACGGTCAATGGAAACACCGAACGCTCTCTCCAAACGGAGGAGCATACGGCGGCCCTCGCGGCGGAAGTACAAAGTAGCCTTTCAAGGCAATTCTCCAGTCCGGCTATTAAACGTCTGGACACCGTCAAGCGCGCCCGGAGTAACCTACAACAAGACCGCCTGGCATGTTCCGAGCAAGCATAGCAGTGCGGCCCCAACCCCAGCCCTCGCGAAATTGCGAAACCAGTACCACGCGTACATAATTACGCTCTGGAAATACCATGGGCATAGGGGAGGGGCACAACCACGGCACGCCCAAAATGCGGCTCAACCGCACTAGGGGCTCCCGATTTTGTCATTTCTTTTTTCTTACTTTCAGGACTCCATTCTCCGGAAGGCCTGTCCGGCAGTACAATCGCCGAACACACGATGCAACAGCCAGGGAGGCAGCAAGCTACGTCGAATGTCCAGGTGGTCTCTATAACGAGCTAAATACCTGTCTTACATAAAATCTCGCAGCTTTCCCCTGGAGGGGGACATGTCAAATAATCCCATCTCTTGCTTATCGCACTATTTGTATCGTTCTGCTTTCACAGCAGCCTTTTAATAAACAATACATAGCTCTTGTCTATTATTGCATTCATTTTTTATGTAAATATGTTCAGTCATGACATTATGCAACCGTACACTTTGGTACGGCCAACACACCAGGGGCTTAAGTACTCCAGAATATGGTGTGAGAAGTCCGAACACTCTCACGAGTGCGGCACCCCGAACTTATAGCATTATATGCATCGGCTCCGAATCATGTCTTGGGTCAATAGTTGGGTTTGCTCGGCTCCCATGTTTTGGTACCTTACGTTCCGTTATATCGGCTAAGGTAGCGCTGGGAGAACTACTGCGATTGTGCCCCAGTTGAGCTGGGTTAAGCACCTCAGTAGAGAAAGCTAAAACTGACCGTCATGATAGGGCGAGAGCCGGTCGCTGTTCGAGAGGTTTCGAGTCCCTAAAGACTTATGCCGCTTAGAGCGAGGAGCTGGCTTTGTCTGGCCTAGGCGTGGATAGCGCCCCGAACTCGGTCTTCCGAATACTAGGGGCTTCGCCGAAATTTAAAATTATAGAATTCTATGGCTAAGTGAGAGTGATAAAGCATTATAGTCCGATTGCCTTGTTCGTTGTGCTGAGCGCCTCCCTCGAAGCACCCAATAATGGGAACAAGAGCGCTCAGGTTTATCCCGAACACCCCAGCACTCGTGGCATGGGGGTAGAAGCCGACGACTCGCCATCTCTCAGATTTGATAAATGGCCGCACAGAAGGTAATATTGTAAATTCAAAAAGCATTGCTTAGCGCATATGAACAAGTCTTCAGCGCACAGGATAACACGAGCGAGTTTACTCAAATATTACATATTTGGAACATTCATTCGCCACAAGGAGGGCACCCTTCAGGACACCCTCATAATACATCTCGGGCTGCGATGCTCCTTCCCCTCCGATGGCCCATCTGTCACCAGCTTCTCAGCATCCAGCTTGCCCCAGTGTACTTTAGCACAGGCAAGGGCCCTACGGGCGCCTTCGATGCATACGGAGCGCTTGATGACTTCAAGCCGTGGAAAGGTATCCACCAGCCGCCTCACCAGCCCAAAGTAGCTCCCGGGCATGACCCCCCAGGTCATAGCCGGACTATTAGGCCCTTCATGGCCTGTTCGGCTACCTTATGGAGCTCGACCAACTACTTCAGCTGGTCGCTCAAGGGCACCGGGTGTCCGGCCTCAACATACTGGGACCAGAACACCTTGTCCGTCGAGCTCCTTTCCTCGGCTCGGTAGAATGCGGCAGCATCGGACACACTGCGGGGCAGATCTGCGAATGCTCCTGGAGAGCTCCGGACTTGGGTAAGTAACAAGTAATTCACTTTCACGTGCTTGCTTTGCATAAAGAATGCCTTACTCGCCGCTATCTTCTTCGTCGCCTCAATTTCCTGGAGGGCTTTTTGGGCTTCGGGCTTGGCAGATTTGGCGCTTTCAAGAGCCGAGGCAAGCTCGGACTCTCGAGTCTTTGAGTCAAGCTCCAAACTCTCGTGTTTTTCACAAGAGCGTGGAGCTCTTGCCGCAGCTCCTCCACTCGCGCTCCTCCTTTTCTTGCTCGATGCGCTCCACGGCCGCATTGTCTTCGGCCTTGGACAGCGCTTCCTTCAGGGTCGCCACCTCGGTTGTGGCCCCTATAACACTCACGTTGGTCCTGTCACTATTTGCAACCAGGTATTTTTATATACTTACATAAGGTACTACTTACCTTCCTTGTCCTCGAGCTGCTTCTTGGCAAGGCCGAGCTCGTTCTCGGACCGCTCGAGGCTCTTCTTCAATGCATCGACCTCCGCAGTCAGTGCGGCAGAGGTCAGCAGCACAACCTGCATTCCCATCTTGACATATTTATGTTAGACTCCTGCGTATATCTTTTTAGATCCTCAGTCCGGATTTTCTTTCCGAACACCAAACTGAGCATCAGAGGCTACTATCTATGCGGTAATATTTTTACATGTCTTAAATACATACCTCAAAACCTGTTAGAAGGCTGGCACAGGCTTCTGTCAGCCCGCTCTTGGCGGATTGAACCTTCTGGATCACCGCACTCATAATAGTGAGGTGCTCCTCGTCGATGGAGGCACCGTTAAGCACCTCCAGCAAATTGTCCGGTGCCTCCGGTTGGACGGAGGACACCGGCGTCGTAGGCTTGCCCTTCTTACGAGGGGGCCGCCTGCCGGACTCCGGAACCACTGAGGGTTCCGGTGCGGTGTCCGGCCCATGGCCGGACTTAGATCCCTCTGGGGTTTCATCCCCTTTGCGCCTGGAGCCCGGGAGGTCGCCTTGCGGCGCCTCCAGGACCACCTCCTCCTGGCTTAGCCCCTTTTGGGACTTCACCTCGGCATCGTCCGCGGGGCAAGGGGAGGTAGCAGTCAGGAGTGAAAGACTATTCACATCTGACGAATCCAGGGAGCCGCTCGACGAAGCGTCGAGCCGGGCCTTGGGCGGACTACATGATTATATTTGGTGTCAGAAGATACTGTGCAATAAAGGAACGCCATGAGTTATTCTGGTACCCGGATACTTACGATTTTGCCAGGGGCTTGGCCCTGGACGGCCACTCCTCTCCGCCGTCGTCGGCGCTGGTGGAGTAGTCCGGAAGAAGGGTCTTTCCCTTCTTGGACCCTCCGGCCTCCCCAGTTGGGGCGGCCTTCCTTTTCTTTCCTCCCCCCGTTGGAGGGGGAGAGGCTTCTTCTTCCTCCTTCTCATTTTCGGGGGAGGAGTGCGTTTCGGGGTCGTCAGGCGATGAATCTGACACCACCAGGCGCCAGGAACTCTTTCGAGTTCCCGTGGCCTTCTTCTTGGCCTTCTTCTTCGGCACCATGTGAGGTGTCGGGACCAGAAGCTTTGCCAAGCGTGCATCTACTGGGCCTTCGGGCAAAGGAGCCGGACAGTCAATCTGTCTGGACGTCTTCTTCCAGTCCTGTCAAAGGAGCGGGAGCTTAGATCCCGCGTAGAGTCAAACTATGAAAAACAAGTATCCTGTAAAGGGTAAAACAAGCTTACTGCGCTGGCTTGGCGCTTCGCGCAGAATCCGCGATCCTCGGTAATGGGAGGGGAAACCTCGGAGCCCTTGAATAGCACCTTCCAGGCATCTTCGTGCATTGTGTCAAAGAGCCTGGACAAAGTTTGATGCTGGGCCGGGTCGAACTCCCACAAGTTAAAAGCCCGTCGTTGACACGGGAGGATCCGGCGGAAGAGCATGACCTGGACTACGTTGACAAGTTTAACCTTCTTGTCCACCAGGTTTTGGACCCAGGTTTGGAGTCCGGTCACCTCTTCCGGATTACCCCACGACAGGCCCATCCCTTTTCAGGAGGTGAGCCGTGTGGGGATGCCAGATTGGAATTCGGGGGCCGCTGCCCATTCAGGGTCACGCGGCTCGGTTATGTAGAACCACCCCGATTGCCACCCTTTGATGGTTTCCACAAAGGAGCCCTCGAGCCATGTGACGTTGGGCATCTTGCCCACCATGGCGCCTCCGCACTCCGCTTGCCGGCCGCCCACAACTTTCGGCTTGACATTGAAGGTCTTCAGCCATAAGCCGAAGTGGGGCTTGATGCGGAGGAAGACCTCGCACACGACGATAAACGCCGAGATGTTAAGGATGAATTTCAGGGCCAGATCGTGGAAATCCAGGCCGTAGTAGAACATGAGCCCCCGAACAAATGGGTGGAGTGGGAAACCCAGTCCGCGGAGCAAATGGGGGAGGAACACCACCCTCTCATGGGGCCTGGGGGTGGGGATGAGCTGCCCCTCGTCTGGAAGCCGGTGCGCAATGTTGTTGGACAAGTATCCAGCCTTCCTCAACTTTTTGATGTGCCCCTCCGTGACGGAGGAGGCGATCCACCTGCCTCCCGCTCCGGACATGGCTGGAGAAGGTCGAGGTGGGAAGTGCGGACATGGGCGCTGGAGCTCGAGTGCGCGGAAATGGATAAGCGAAGGAGGAAGAGGGCGTGGATGGAAAAGGTGGATCCTTATCCCCTTATATGAGCGGACGAAACTGTGTGCCCCCACCAGCCTGGTAAAACTCGCTTATCTCCCAAGTGCCCTGATTAATGGCACGGTTGGGTTACCCATGCCCGTATTGATGAGAATCCCGGAATAAGAGGACATGATCTCTGCTTTGACAAGACGTGCCAAGGAAATCGCCTCGCTGAACGCGCTGAGGTGGGACAGTAAAACGATTCGAATGAAGGCTTGGCCGTGGGATGATGTCATGCTACGGAATACGTCAGCAGATTAGATTTGTACAAACATTATTCTCTCTACGGTGGTATGTGGAACTTATTTTGCAGAACCGACACTATCCTTGTGTTCAAAATCTTCTATGAAGTATTCGGAGGAGGAACCCGCCTTGCAATGCTGAAGACAATTTGCGCACCGGACTCGTTGTCATCGAAGCCTGGTTCAGGGGCTACTGAGGGAGTCCCGGATTAGGGGGTGTCCGGATGACCGAACTATAACCTTTCTCCGGACTCCTGGGCTATGAAGATACAAGATTGAAGACTTCGTCCCGTGTTCGGATGGGACTTTCCTTGGTGTGGAAGGCAAGCTTGGCGATACGGATATGTAGATCTCCTCCCATTGTAACCGACTCTGTGTAACCCTAGCCCTCTCCGGTGTCTATATAAACCGGAGGGTTTTAGTCCATAGGACGAACAACAATCATACCATAGGCTAGCTTCTAGGGTTTAGCCTCTCTGATCTCGTGGTAGATCTACTCTTGTACTACCCATATCATCAATATTAATCAAGCAGGAGTAGGGTTTTACCTCCATCGAGAGGGCCCGAACCTGGGTAAAAACATCGTGTCCCTTGTCTGCTGTTACCATCCGCCTACATGCACAGTTCGGGACCCCTACAAGAGATCCGCAGGTTTTGACACCGACACCATCCTCACATTAGGGGGTTCAACCCCCCATCTCAACTGCGATTCCTGGATCATCATGGACACCTCCTCTCCACTCCATCTCCCACATGATGGCCCCTCTAGCACTAGATACTTAATGAGTGATGGTGGTTCACATTTTATTCATGGTGCTTTTCGTAAAATGCTTGCTAAGTATGATGTTAATCATAAAATTGCATCTCCATACCATCCACAGTCTAGCGGTCAAGTAGAATTGAGTAATAGAGAGATTAAATTGATCTTGCAAAAGACTGTTAATAGATCTAGAAAGAATATGTCCAAGAAACTTGATGATGCATTATAGGCCTATAGAACTGCATATAAAAATCCTATGGGCATGTCTCCGTATAAAATGGTTTATGGAAAGGCATGTCACTTACCTCTCAAACTAGAACATATGGCATATTGGGCAATTAAAGAGCTCAATTATGATTTCAAACTTGCTGGTGAGAAGAGGCTTTTTGACATTATCTCACTTGATGAATGGGGAACCCATGCCTATGAGAATGCCAAACTATTTAAAGAAAAAGTTAAAAGGTGGCATGACAAAAGGATACAAAAGCGGGAGCTTAATGTAGGTGATTATGTTTTGCTATACAACTCCCGTTTAAGATTTTTTGCAGGAAAACTTCTCTCTAAATGGGAAGGTCCTTACGTTATCGAGGAGGTCTATCGTTCCGGTGCTATCAAAATCAACAACACTGAAGGCACAAATCCGAAGGTGGTGAACGGTCAAAGAATCAAACATCATATCTCAGGTAATCCCATAAATGTTGAAACCAATGTTACTGACACTGTAACCCCGGAGGACTACATAAGGGACACTTCCCAAAATGTTTTAGACTCCAAAAGGAATAGGTATGTGGTACGGTAAGTAAACTGACTCCAAAACAGTTATAATAGCAAATTTTCTCTGTTTTGGAATATTTAAAAAATTAGGAAAATAAGAAGTAGTCCGAAGGAGACACGAGGCATCCACGAGGGTGGAGGGCATGCCCTACCCCCTGGGCGCGCCCCCTGCCTCGTGGACACCTCGTGTGCCCTCCGGATTCCGTTTTCTTGCACGATACTTCTTTTTGTCGGTAAAAATTCATTATATAATCTCCCAAAGGTTTTGACCATCGAACCATGACAAAATCATCTGCTTTTGTTCTGAGCGGTTTTTCTGACAGATCTAGATCACCATGGCGTCTTCAAGCGCCCCCAAGGACAAGTTTTCAAGTGCCAAGGGATGGTGGAACACGGACTCAACGCCAACCACATGATGGTCGCGGAGTTCACCAACAACCACAAGTTGGATGCCAAGAACATTGGGGAGACCATCTTCAAGCTTCATGAGAAAATCGAGCACCTCCAAGCCTAGATCTATGACTTGCAAAACCAAAACTGTGAGTATGAATATAGATTCAAGAGGATGAGTTTGGCTGCAGATTTGAGGATCCCGGAGACTCGATCATCCTTCTATGATGGTGAGCCTATGCCCTGGAAGATGGACCACAAGCCTACATCATCAACAACTCCATCATCACCCCCCCAAGAAAGGGACATAAACACATGGGTATGGGCACTCCCCTTGGCAACTACCAAGCTTGGGGGAGCTGCCCCGGTATCGTATCACCATCACATTTCTATCTTTACTGTTTTTCTTAGTTCGATCCTTTTGGTTATATCTTGATCTAGTAGAATAAAGTTTTAGTTCGATCTAGCTTTGATTTTTGTGTTGATACCTATCTATGTAATCGAGTCCGTGAGCTATATATAATAAAGATTAGTTTTGAGTTGAGGGCTTTGCTATCTTGCTATGATATTGAGGGAATAAAAGAAAAAGAAAGAATAAAAATAAATAAAAAGATCATATTGACCTTTTGGAGAGTAATGACTTTACACATAAAGAGTATGATGAATAAAAGTTGTTGACAGTTGACAAACATAGTTTTGGTCATCGTGGCAATTAATAGGAAGTAATAAACAAAGAGAGGTTTTCACATATAAATATACTATCTTGGACATCTTTTATGATTGTGAGCACTCATTAAAATATGACATGCTAAAAAATTGATGTTGGACAAGGAAGACAACATAATGAGTTATGTTTGCTTATATCCTAAATAAATTATATTGTCATGGATCATCCAACATGTTGAACTTGCCTTTCCCCCTCATGTTAGCCAAATTCTTTGCACCAAGTAGAGATACTACTTGTGCTTACAAACATCCCTAAACCCAGTTTTGTCATGAGAGTCCACCATACCTACCTATGGATTGAGTAAGATCCTTCAAGTAAGTTGTCACCGGTGCAAGCAATAAAAATTTCTCTCTAAATATGTATGATCTATTAGTGTGGAGAAAATAAGCTTTATACGAGCTTGTGATACGGAAGAAATAAAAGCGACAGACTGCATAATAAAGGTCCATATCACAAGTGGCAACATAAAGTGACGTTCTTTTGCATTAAGATTTTGTGCATCCAACCATAAAAGCGCATGACAACCTCTGCTTCCCTCTGCGAAGGGCCTATCTTTTATTTTTACCTTCTACCGTTATACAAGAATCTTGGTGATCTTCACCTTTCCTTTTTATACTTTATCCTTTGGCAAGCTCTGTGTGTTGGAAAGATCCTGATATATATATATCCAATTGGATGTGGGTTTTCATAAAGTATTATTGTTGATATTACCCTCGAGGTAAAAGGTTGGGAGGCGAAAGTATAAGCCCCTACCTTTCTCTCTGTCCGATTGAAACTTCATATTCATAAGTATCGCGTGAGTTTTAGCAATTGTGAAAGATTAAATGATAATTGAGTATTTGGACTTGCTGAAAACCTCTTATATTGACTCTTTCCGATGTTAAGATAAAATTGCAATTGCTTCAATGACTGAGATTATAGTTTGCTAGTTTGCAATGAAGTTTCTGATTCATACTTTACATTGTGAATAGATTGTTACTTTAGCATAAGAAATCATATGAAAATATATATGTTGCTGTTCTAAGAATGATCATGATGCCCTCATGTCCGTATTTTATTTTATCGTCACCTCTATCTCTAAACATGTGGACATATTTTTCGATATCGGCATCCGCTTGAGGACAAGCGAGGTCTAAGCTTGGGGGAGTTGATACGTCCATTTTGCATCATGCTTTTATATCAATATTTATTGCATTATGGGCTGTTACTACACATTATGTCACAATACTTATGCCTTGTCTTTCTTATTTTACGAGGTTTACATGAAGAGGGAGAATGTCGGCAGCTAGAATTCTGGGCTGGAAAAGGAGCAAATATTAGAGGCCTATTCTGCACAACTCGAAAAGTCCTGAAACTCCACGAAAGTCAGTTTTGGAATATATTAAAATATTGGGCGAAGAAAGCACCAGAGGGGGGCCACCCACCGTCCACGAGGGTGGAAGGCGCGCCCTACCCCCTGGTTGCGCCCCCTGCCTCATGGGCCACCTGGCAGGCCCCCGATCCCCATCTTCTCCTATATGGTGTCTTTTTCCCTGGAAAAAAAATCATAAGGTAGATTTTGGGACGAAGCGCCGCCGTCTCGAGGCGGAACCTTGGTGGAACCAATCTAGGGCTCTGGTGGAGCTGTTCTGCCGGGGAAACATCCCTGCGGGAGGGGGAAATCATCACCATCGTCATCACCATGGATCCTCTCATCGAGAGGGGCCAATCTCCATCAACATCATCACCAACACCATTTCCTCTCAAACCCTAGTTCATCTCTTGTATCCGATCTTTGTCTCAAAACCTCAGTTGGTACGTGTGGGTTGCTAGTAGTGTTGATTACTCCTTGTAGTTGATGCTAGTTGGTTTATTTGGTGGAAAAAACATATGTTCAGATCCTTTATGCATATTAATACCCCTATGATTATGAACATGAATATGATTTGTGAGTAGTTATGTTTGTTCCTGAGGACATGGGAGAAGTCTTGTTATAAGTAGTCATGTGAATTTTGTATTCTTTGATATTTTGATGAGACGTATGTTGTCTCTCCTCTAGTGGTGTTATGTGAACTCGACTACATGATAGTTCACCATTGTTTGGGCCTAGGGGAAGGCATTTGGAAGTAATAAGTAGATGATGGGTTGCTAGAGTGATAGAAGCTTAAACCCTAGTTTATGCGTTGCTTCGTAAGGGGCTGATTTGGATCCATATGTTTCATGCTATGGTTAGGTTTACCTTAATTCTTCTTTCATAGTTGCGGATGCTTGCGAGAGGGGTTAATCATAAGTGGGATGCTTGTCAAAGGAAGGGCAGTACCCAAGCACCGGTCCAACCACATATCAAATTATCAAAGTAACGAACGTGAATCATATGAGCATGATGAAAACTAGCTTGACGATGATTCCCATGTGTCCTCGGGAGCGCTTTGCTTTATATAAGAGTTTGTCCAGGCTTGTACTTTGCTACAAAAAGGATTGGGCCACCTTGTTGCACCTTGTTACTTTTGTTACTTGTTACCCGTTACGAACTATCGTATCACAAAACTATCTGTTACCAATAATTTCAGTGCTTGCAGAGAATACCTTACTGAAAACTGCCTGCCATTTCCTTCTATTCCTCATTGGGTTCGACACTCTTACTTATTGAAAGGACTACGATAGATCCCCTATAGTTGTGGGTCATCAAATAGTACATAACATAACTTGAGCTTTAGATTTGGCTCATTATCACACTGATGTCAAATTTGTCATTTTTGTATCTTAAAAATGTTATAAACTTTAATACAAAATTTTTGTGACATCATACATTGATGTGCGTTAATGTGCTAGATTTTTTTTGCCTTTTTAAAATGTTCTATAGCATCCGGTGCACCGGTAGCACCATTACTGCGGGTGCATAGGATACATCCCCGCGAGCGATCCGTGGATGGCTTGGTGCGGACGGGCGCGTGCGGTTGCCGATCCATATATTCCTGAACTCGGATCTAGACACAAGATCCTCCGTTGCATGCCACATCCATGGCTCTAGTGAGCCAGATCCGCACATGTGATATGTCTCCAACATATTTACTTTTTGTTTTGGCCTCTAATCTATATGATTTGAATGAAACTAACCCAAACTAACGTTGTTTTAAGTAGAACTACCTTGATGTTATTTTTTGTGTAGAAATAAAAATCTCATAATTGGACGAAACTTCATAGAGATTTTTTATGGAATAAATAAAAAATACCGGAGCCATCGGCATCCGTACCAAGAAAATAAGAGAGAAAGTAATTTGGGAGCTGCCACCATCTCTTGTCTTCATTGGGAGCCCTGATCTGGAGTCCATTCCTAGCTCCGGAGAGAGGGATTCGTCGTGGTTGTAATCACCAACTCTTCTCCATCAATAATTTCCTGATTCTCACCACCAAGAGTGTGTAATCCCTTGCAGGCATACTAGAGGTAGAGTAAGATGAATGAGATTTCCTATGTAATCATGTCAATTTGTTAGGGCTTGATCCCTAGTATGCACTATGTTCTGAGATTGAAGTTGTTATGACTTTCTTATACTTAATGCTTGTCATTAGGGCCCAAGTGTCATAATTTCAGATCTGAACACTTATGCTTCTATGAATATATTTGACATGCTGATCTTACCTGCAAGTTGTATACACCTGTTATCATTCCAAACCTTAGACTTCCAAGTTGACCATTGAAAGTGCTA
>NC_057804.1:8507252-8509633 GCF_018294505.1 Triticum aestivum
GAATAGGAAATTTTTATAAAAGTCTTCAAAACATGCAATGTCTTCGAAAACGCAGAAGAAAAACAATCACTAAACAGGATACATCGGAATATAAACCACACTAGACATGTCGGTATGTCAACAAAAATTGACGTAAGATGCGAAGATAGAAAACAACTAGGTAGTTCAGAACAATGAGAAGATAGTGTGAAGACAAATATGTAATCAGAGGAAATGTCTTCATACAATGTCTTCGAATAGTATGAGCACGCAAAGGCTTCACGAAACTAAACAGAAAGTAAAGGAGTGAAGTGATAGAACTAGTTGCTCATAGAAGACATGTGATTTGTTTGACCAATTCCAGCTGTTGTGACAACTATATGTTTGGTTAAGGAGGCTGAGATTGAAATCTGAAGACTTAGTCTTCACCTTATTCCCCGTAAGCTAATATCCGCAAATCTCACCCAATCACTCGGGGAAGTCTTCTAGGTAAACTTCCAAACCTTCACAGACTTCGTTCACTAGCAATCCACAATGACTCTTGGATGCTCAGAATTCGACACCTAACCGGTTGGAAGATCACAGTCTTCAAGTGTAACAAGTCTTTGGTTCACGCAGAACAGAAAGGCTTCAGTGATGCTCAATCACTTTGGGCTCTGGGTGTTTTGGGTTTGTCCTCGCAAGGAATTTCTCTCAAGGCTTAAGAGGTGGGTTGCTCTCAAACGATAACAACCATGTAATAACTCGAAACAACCACCAACTTATGCTAGAGGTGGTGGGCTATTTATAGCCAGGAGGCAACCCGACATGATATGACCAAAATGACCCTGGGTCAATGGGCAACCGACATGTGTCCAACAACCGTATTTCAAACACACGCGATAGCTTTACTTGAGCTCCAACTAAAGCTAACTCAACAAACGTTGGAAAAGGTGTTCTCTCACTGTCTTCACTGGAAGACATCAAGTCAGTTTCTAACTTTGTTTACCTCGACCCCATTTAACAATACGGTGGTTCCTATGGCTCAAGAAAGGCGAAAATGAAACTATCAAAAGACTGTCTTCGTGCTCCATTGTATTCAAGCGAAAGTCCTCACGTCCCATTGTCTTCAAATAAATATCTTCCCGTACCACCATTATCTTTAATGTCTTCATACATGTTTAGGAGTCATATTTGATTGGTAAGCCAAATCTCTAGGGACTTCTATCTGTGTTCTCCTGTGAATCTCATAAATAGATTAGTCCCTCAACCAAATTTGTCGTCAATACTCCATAACCAATGATATGTCCATTTTGCATCATGTTTTTATATTGATATTTATTGCATTATGTGCGGTTATTAAATATTTACGTACAATACTTATGTCTTTTCTCTCTTATTTTACAAGGTTTACACAAAGAGGGAGAATGCCGACAGCTGGAATTCTGGCCCGGAAAGGAGCAAATCTAAGAGACCTATTCTGCATAACTCCAAAAATCCTCAAAATTTAAAGAGAATTATTTTGGAATATAAAAAAAATATTGGGCGAAGAAAATACCAGAGGGGACCCACGAAGTGGCCACAAGATGAGGGCGTGCCCTACCCCCTGGGCGCGCCTCCCTGGCTTCAGGGCCCCTTGGCAAGCCTTTGGTGCCCCTCTTCTACTATATGATGTCTTTTGACCTGGAAAAAATAAATCAGAAGAGAGCTTTCAGGATGAAGTGCCGCCGTCTCGAGGCGAAACTTGGGCAGAACCAATCTAAGATTCAGGTGGCTTCAGATTGCAAGGTGGCGTTGCAGATATACATTAGAAGAGCGCAAATACCTATAGAGCAATCATAACTGAGATCATAGATCGGAAGGCTACTTTTACTAATTGTACATTAGCCATGAATTTAGGAGCTTGAATGTTGAAGCTCACAAACTCGTGAAGCATGCTTTATCCCTAGGGGTTGACCGCCATGTTTGGTTAGGTAACCCCATAGCTGAAGTTGTCTCGCCTTGCTTCAAATCTACTGGGCGTGCGCTGCGATTTTGACCTAACGGCCTCCATTTGCTGGAATTAATTGGAATAGTTGAGAAGAAAGTGACAAACGAATGCGTAATGCGTGGGAATCTGCCGAATAGTTCAGGTCGAATCCCGAAGAAAGTTCAAAGCGCTGTTTGATGAGCCTACGTAGTATTAGTTCGTTGGTCAGGTAAAGGTTGGCCAGCCAATGATGCTTAGCTGGTCTTTTTGAATGTTTAGCCACACTGGGACTGAGACATAGCCCAGACTCCCATGGGGGGCAGCAGAGGGGAATCTTGGACAATGGGTGAAAGCCCGATCTAGCAATATCGCGCGAGTGAAGAAGGTCAATGCTCCTTTTAAAGCTCTTATGTTGAGTGCGCGATCATGACATATCTCGAGGAAGAAGCCCCGG
>NC_057804.1:8509834-8514666 GCF_018294505.1 Triticum aestivum
TATGTGCGCGATCATGACATATCTCGAGGAAGAAGCCCTGGCTCACTCCGTGCCAGCAGCCGCGCTAAGTTGGGGGGGGGGGGTAAGTACTCTTTGGAATGACTGGGTGTAAAGGGCATGTAGGCGGCGGGTTGAAAATGAAACTGTGAAAGTAATAAAAAGTGGCGGAATGCTCTCGAAACCAATTCACTTAAGTGAGACAGAGGAGAGTGGGTGATTTTCTATTCGTCCCTATAAACACTACTCATCAATCCGTGTAGGTGCACGGGCTAGATATACCATCATAGAATCTTGTAAATATACTTTGTAAGCCTATAACTGGAAACATAAAACATGGAACATGCTTTTCAGTTTTTATTTTATAGTGGTGTTTAGTCTTCAAATTTCAGGCAAAATTAAAAGTGGACACGTATAAATTCTCAAGTTCATTGATCAAGCGCATGCAGTTGTTATGGTATACAAAATCGAACATGTTGAAGACTCACATGCATATTTGTAGGAAAAACTAAAAAAAATGTAATTATTTCTTACATCATTACATTCAAACCCACACAAAGAAAATAGTCAAATAAACATCATTTTTCTTTAAACAGAAGGATCCAACTGACGCCATAAAATGTATCTTTTCCTTATATTGGCCAATTATTGCTCATAGCTGTGCATGTGCTGTGTAAATAAGATTTAGATATGGTACATAGAACTTTTGTTAGATTTAGATCATAGCTTCAGTGTGAATGTTGCTGCAATGGCACAGAAGTATGATCGGTTTGGCATCATCTGCTTTGCGATGATCCACTCCCGTGCACAGGCTCTATCCTACGGATCGTCCTATCGGACAGCTAGCAGTATATGTCATGCCAAAAGCTTCTTGACCAACATATGTGCTAGTAAATCTAATTACTCTAAATTATGAAAATATAGTTATTCTGAATTATGAAAATAATTACCCTAAACTATATATGTACCTTAGATCGTAGAGGCCACCATCGAACAGAACTATATAGGGAGTAGTTGTGCGGTAGTACTGTTGAGATGTAGAAGTGGAAAAGCAATAATGCATAACAAAATCATATTCTATCACACGCTTAGCTTATACTATATATATTGGCACACATTTTCTTTGCATATGCACCTGGTAGATTAAACAATGGAAGCAAACACAGTAGGGCAAACCAATTTCAGATTTTTATCTCAAATCAAAAGCCTAGAAAAGGTGAATCTGCCGAATAGTTCGGGCCGAATCCTGAGGAAAGTTCAAAGCGCTGTTTGACGAGCCTACGTAGTATTAGTTAGTTGGCCAGGTAAAGGCTGACAAGCCAATGATGCTTAGCTAGTCTTTTTGAATGATTAGCCACACTGGGACTGAGACATGGCCCAGACTCCCATGGGAGGCAGCAGAGGGAATCCTTGACAATGGGCGAAAGCCCGATCCAGCAATATCGAATGAGTGAAGAAGGTCAATGCTCCTTGTAAAGCTCTTACATTGAGTGCGCGATCATGACATATCTCGAGGAAGAAGTAACTCCATGCCAGCAGCCGCGCTAAGACGGGGGGGGAGGGAGGGGGGCATGTACTCTTTGGAATGACTGGGTGTAAAGGGCATGTAGGCGGCGGGTTGAAAGTGAAGCTATGAAAATCATAAAAAGTGGCGGAATGCTCTTGAAATGAATTCACTTAAGTGAGATAGAGGAGAGTGGATGGTTTTCTATTCGTCCCTATAAACACTAGTCATCAACCCGTGCAGCTGCACGGGCTAGCGACTTGAGTCCGAAAACTTTGTGTTTAATATACTTTGGAAAAAGAATAAACATTGAATAACATTCATAATTTCTAATTATAAGTGTACTTTTTGAAATCACGGTTACATTGTTTAGCCTTTCAAGCAATGCACAACAATAATTAGTGGCAATGCACAACAATAACAACAATTTATAATTTCAACCGAGCATACCACATCACCTTGGCAGGAATCTTCTTCCTGGAGCGCTCGCCCTCGACATCTCCAGGGTCATCGCGGCTGATCTTATAGCGCAATGCACCACATACGAGGAACGCGTTCGAATTCTCATACTCACCACAGTAGAGGATGCAGTCATTAGGGCATGCATGTATCTTCTGCACCTCTAATCCTAGAGGGCAGACAACCTTCTTTGCTTCGTACGTACTCGGGCAATTTGTTGTCCTTTGGAAGCATCTTCTTTAACATTATCAGCAACTTTCCAAATCCCTTGTCAGATACACCATTCTCTACCTTCCATTGCAGCAATTCTAGTGTGGTGCCCAGCTTTTTCTTGTCAGCTTCACAATTTGGGTACAACAATTTCTTGTGATCCTCTAACATGCGCTACAACTTCTTCTCCCCCTTTTCACTTGTGCAGTTTCTCTTTGCATCAGCAATGGCACGACCTAGATCATCAGCGGGCTCATCTGATGCCTCTTCTTTAGCTTCTTCCCGCATTCCTAGCTCAATTTCTTCCCCCATTGTTGTACCATCGTTCAGGGAACCCATGGCCAGGATAGCTATCGTCATCCTCTTCTTGTTCACTGTCTTCCATCATAACCCCTCTTTCTCCGTGCTTAGTCCAAACATTATAGTGGGGCATGAAACCAGACTCAAACAGGTGGACGTGAATGGTTCTTGACTTAGAGTAATTCAGATCATTCTTACAGTTAGCACATGGACAAGGCATAAAACCATCCGCCCGCTTGTTTGCCTCATCTGCAAGCAGAAACGTATGCACACCATTAATGAACTGGGGAGAGCATCGGTCATCGTACATCCACTGCCGGTTCATCTTCATTTAAACAACACTGAAAAGACCAAATTAATACAAGTTCATACAAAACAACATACAAATAACTCTGTAGCTAAAGTATTTAAATGCAACAACAAATGCGATCAAGATCGCAACTAAGGTAACAATTGATCCAACAACATAATGAAACCAAGCCTCACTATCGATGGAATATTTTTTAATCTTTCTAATCTTCAAGCGCATTTTCTCCATCTTGATCTTGTGATCATCGACGACATCGGCAACATGCAACTCCAACTCCATCTTCTCCCCCTCAATTCTTTTCAATTTTTCTTTCAAATACTCGTTTTCTTTTTCAACTAAATTTAACCTCTCGAGAATAGGGTCGGTTGGAATTTCTGGTTCACATACCTCCAAGATAAAAATATCTGTCAACTTGATGGGCATAATTTGTCATAAACACGAAATGCAACAAATAGTTATAAAAGGGAATATACCACATCCGAATCATAACCCGGACGAGGGCCAACGGGGACAGATATCAAAACCATGGCACTATGTATAACAAACAACATACATGTAAGATAATTATACAAGTAACTATATATCTAAATAACAAAAACATGATTTTTCTTATATTAAAAAGATAAGAACAAGAGACTCATCACAAGGTGGTGCCGGCGACGGGACGGTGCGGGCGGTCGACGGTGGTTAGGACAGAGACGGGAAGGCACTAAGTAAACCACACCTACATATGCAAACTAAGAGTTATTTGACCTCAAATTGCATATGAATCAAATAAACTACAACATATATATATTTCCTCCCAAACTAAAAACCCACAAATCACTATACTTATAGAGCATTGCAAGAGCTAATGTAACAATGAGAGATGAAAGGACGGAGTTGCTAACCTTTGTGATCACTTGGACGGATGGGGTGCCTTCAAATGTTGGAAAATTTTGGAAAAAATGGAGGTGGGAGATCGAGCAAGAGGGGAAGAAAACAAAGAGGAGGGGAAAAGTAGAGGGCTTCGGCTCGGTTGGTTACACGAACCGGGACTAAAGGTCAACTTCTAGTCTCGGTTCGTGGCATGAACCGGTACTATAGGTCATGGTGCGGCCGCAGCCTGCCGCAAGCCTGCCACCACCTCTTTAGTACCGGTTTGTGGCACGAACCGGTACTAAAGGTTCGCCACGAACTGGTACTAATGAGAGCAGCCCACCTAGCCGTTGGAACCGGCAGTAATGGTCACATTAGTGTCGGTTCCATTAAAAACCGGGACTAAATTGTTGAACATTAGGCCCTTTTTCTACTAGTGGTTACTTGACGGGCACTATTTTTGTAAGGCAAATGCCAAATAATTGGTCGGTATTAAATGTTGGTTGCCTAAACAAAATATTGTAAATTTTTGGTCGGCGAAACAAACTCCCATCTGACTGTCGGCCGAGAAATGTCCATGGCAACCCTAACTAATTGTTGGATGGGAAAAACACTATTTGATAGTCGGTCGGGAAAGGACCATAGTAGCTCAAATGGACTGTCGTTCGGGAAACGTCCGTGGCAGGCCCAACAGAATGTTGGTCTCGAATGATACACTATAGCCGACAAGCAGTCGGTTGGGAATAACATGTCGTTCGGGAAATGGTTTTCCTGTCTGGACTTTCCCCAAGGATCTTTGCCGTCAGCCAGCTCACGACAAAGAAAGTTTTTGCCATCAGCTTACAAAAAACTGACGGCAAAGAAAGAGCCAACGACAAAGAGCATGTTTGCCGTCCAGCATAGCAGCCGACAAAGAGGGAGGGTGGTCCACTAAGGAGTACCACCTAACGACCACTTTCTTTGGCGTCTGCTAGCGGACGACAAAGATTGTAGCTAATGGCTACATACGGCCCACCCGACACCTCCCACTCTCCATTTCTCTTTCTCTCTCACTCCAACGTGCCGACCCCGACCCCAACCACCGCCGCCGCTCCCGACCCCCACCTCCCTCGCCGCCCCTGACCCCCCTGCCGCCCCGTCGGTCCACGACCCGCCACCCCGCGGTCCGCTGCGCCCCCCGGCCCCTGCAACCAC
>NC_057804.1:8515736-8605160 GCF_018294505.1 Triticum aestivum
GTTGACACCCCGATCCCTGACACGACACTCGAGACCCCGACACGGCACCCCCAACCTCGACACAGCACCTCGACCCTAACATGACACCCCCGACACTCCGACCCCCGATACCTCCTCAAAAAGGTGCTCTTCGGCCTTCCAGAGGCCGACGGGGTCATATATTTGTGAATTATGAGTTAGGTCAGGTATTCAATTATTATTATGTACATATACATATATATTATTATTAATTAGTTCATGTTATTAGGTATTCAATTTTTTATTATGTTCATGATGATGATACACACTTAATTTTTTTATTATGTTTATGTTGTACTAATTTCATTTACTCTTTGTCATTGCAGGTGTTGACAGATGGTGGGCGCGGGTCGAGAGCGCTCCGAGCCTCCTTCTTCGGCGCGTGCTGGGAGGTGTGTTGTTATTCCACCCCAGCACCTTTGGAGAGCGCATATAGACAGCACACAGACACCAGCGGGCGCTTCTTCTTCGACCGAGAGAGGTCGGGGGAAGACGAAGAGGGGTACAGCTAGAGGTGGACGTGGCGGCGGGATAGGTAGGAAGGCTGCTACGCCTTCCTCGCCGCCACCCCAGCTGATTCTTTGGACCACTGGAGTGCTTCGTCCCAGGTGGACCCGTCTGACTTGGACCCTTCTCGGACTCCGGTCCACAAGCCTCGGGCCAACGATCCTACATCCGACGAGACTCGGGTCCTAGAGTCTTGGTCCCAGGAGACTCGGGTCCCAGAGTCTTCGTCCCATGTGACTCTGGAGACTAGTGGCCATGCTGATGGTGGCGAGGACACCTTGTCTGACGATAGCTACAACGATGGCGAGCTAGTTGAGGGGGGCAAGAAGGTCTACGAGCATGGTGGTACAGATCTCCCATCCGTGTCGGCGACCCGTGACCAGAGGTGGTTGATTGAGCCTAAAGGGGAGAAGTAAGTGCATTTACTCTTTTTTAACCTTTTGCCTTCATGTTTCTTCAAATTAATATCTAATGTGTTGGCCTTGTCATACTGCAGGGGTTGGATACACGCCTCTGATGTCCGCAGGCCCAACCAGGTCCTTGGTGTGATTTGCCGGCACCACTTCCTGGGATGGGTCACATTGCCCGATGAGGGTGAGGTTCCATAGCTAGCACTGACCTGGGAGCTGCACAAGGCTGCCCCGGCCCCGCCGAGGGAGATGGTCGACGGTGTCCTGTGCAATACGGTGGCCGACATTGTGAGTCGGCGGTTTTGGGTAATTTCTCCTTTAGAGAATTAAAAATCAACAATACTTAGTGATTGTACTAATCAGTGTTGTC
The DNA here is from genome assembly GCF_018294505.1 of Triticum aestivum. Classification (NCBI taxonomy): domain Eukaryota; kingdom Viridiplantae; phylum Streptophyta; class Magnoliopsida; order Poales; family Poaceae; genus Triticum; species Triticum aestivum. The sequence continues at coordinate 8,517,042 of NC_057804.1, forward strand.
TTGTTTGATTGCAGACCTTCTACAGGTGTCTTGAGGAACACGAGGTGGACACGGCTATGGTTCTCGAAGCCGAGTGCAAGCGCCTAGTTCAGAACTTATGGTACGAGGCTCGGGTGCAGGCTATTCGAGACTACTATGCCTCGACTAACATCAGGAGGGCCAAGAAGAAGTGACGCGGCAAGTATCTGAGTAAGGAGAAGTACATGAAGGTAATTACCTATTCTTAAGGCCTTGTACTTAGTTTCCTTGATTTGATTTGTCGGCATAGCGCTGAAATTTCTCTTTGTCTAACTTTGGTGCCCCCGAGATGGTGTGCGGAGAGGATGGACTGTTGGGAGAGGTTGGTGGATGAGTGGTGCTCTCCCCAATGGCTAGCCGTCCACAACAAGGGTAGGGATAAGTGTGCCTAGATGCAAGGTGTGCCACACCATCAAGGGAGCTCCAACCTGTTTGAGTACGGGGATCACTTGGTATGTGGTTTGATCCCTTAATGATTCATGCAATTTCATTCTTCATGCTAGCTTGAGCCCTTAACTAATATTTTGTTCCTCTCTTTTAGGCGCGACACAACAAGAAGGAGTTGCCACTACTGTACAACCTCTATGCCATGGCCCATACTGCCCCGTACAAGAAGGCCAAGGCATTCTTGGAGGATGACCTCGATCATCCTGAGAGCTCCACCAACATATCCTCCCATACGATAAGCTCATGAGGTACAGAGTCTTTGGGAAGGCGATGAAAGGGGAGGACTTCAACCCGAGCCAGAGTCCTTTTGATCCTAAGCTTGTGATGCTATCTGAAGGGAGGAAACATGGCTCAGTAGCCATTAGGGGTGGATGATACGTTGTCCTAGAAGTCTCCCAGAGATCAAGAAGCGCCAGACGAGGTCTCTTCCTGACATGAGGCCTCGATAACGACCAATGGAGCTCGCCATCAAGGCTAGGGCCCAGGAGCTTCTGGCGGAGGCAAACAGGTAGTCGACGCAGAGGGAGAGGGAGTTGGAGGAGAGGACAGCTAGTATGTTGGAGGCGGAGAGGAACCGGAACAACGCGGGTCACCGGGCCCTATACGAGCTCCTCGTGGTAAGTTTCTCCTACATATTAGCCAAATCATGTACGTAATGTTCGTTTCATTACTAACTAATATGACTGACTTGTGAAAACAAAATGTGCAGTCCGTTTGCGAGAAAAACGACCAGACCCCTCAGCCGATGCACCAGCACTAGTGCAGAACCGGGCTATAGCACTAGTTCGTAAGGGCCTTTAGTCCCGGTTCGGTAACCGGCACTAAAGGGTGGAGACTAAAGGCCCCCCTTAGTACCGCTTCTGCACGAACCGGGGCCAAAGGCCCACCATGTGGCACAATCCCGCGTGGTGATCTGGGGGATATTTAGTACCGGTTGGTAACACCAACCGGTAATAAAGGATTTTTTTTATTTTTGATTTTATTTTTTTCGACAAAATTGAATATTTTTTCCGATTTTCAAATTTCTGAATTATTTGACGATTTTGTCTCTAATCACCGCTCATCATTGCTGTAATCACCCCTCATCAATCCAAATCGTCTAACTTCCTGGCCGGTCACCCATCCTCTCACTACTCCAGCCTGAGCATGCTTAACTTCCGAGGTCTAAGTCTGCACGTGTTGTTTACCTGACAATAGTAAGTTGTCAATCCTATTAACCCTCAGGAATTTAGCTTGAACATGAAGTCACATGTTTCACCGTTTTAGTTTGAAACTATTGTTCTAAAAAATAATTATTATTTAGTAACCAAGATACTTCTTGAATAAGTAGTCTGACCATAGTTTGACCATAGTTTGACCAAAAGTCAAAAAAACTAAAATAACTATTTATTAACACTAATATTTCTTGAATAATTAGTTTGACCATAGTTTGACCACAATTCGACCAGATTTAACAAATTTTTTTAAAAAAAACTGAAATTGGAGCAAATCTTTTTTTCCTTTTAGAATTTGAGGGTTCTAAAAAATTGCAAACAAGCAGTAGGCGGTCAAAATTGGATGCGGATTTTCGTGCTGATTTTTTTGATATATTATGCGTTTTTTGACATCGTATGCAAAAGATATGGCCGTTTTACATTTTCATAACACTTTTTTTTGCAAAACATGTCCAAATTTAAGTTTTTTAATTTTCCTAACTAGTAGATTTAGTAACATAACTACATCTCGAACGATTTTACTTTTTGAAGTTTTTATCATTTTCTTTTGCTTTTAACAAAATTGAAAAGGCGGTCCGGGGGGGGGGGAATGTTTGAAAATGGGTCCTTTAGTCTCGGTTTGTGTCTCCAACCAAGACTATAGGTCAAACCTCTTTAGTCCCGGTTCGTGGCACAAACCGGTACTAAAGGTTAGCCCTGTAGTACCGGTTTGTGCCACGAACCGGGACTAAAGGGGCTCGTGGGGCCCCGCCTGACGCCAGCCTGCCACCACCCCTTTAGTACCGGTTCAACACGAACCGGCATTAATGCATAGCCGTTTGAACCGGGACTAATGGTACCATTAGTACTGGGCCAACATTGAATCGAGACTAATGTGTCTCACATTAGGTCCTTTTTCTACTAGTGCAGATTGGTATAGCGGATGCGGTGAGTTTCATTTGAATGGTCATTAGTTACTAGTATTCACATTTCAGTTGCATCATGCTAACTAGACATTGCAAATGATCTTTGGTGCAGCACGCCTCCCGGCAAGCATCGACCGATCCTTCTTCATCTCAAACTAGCGCAACCCCGACCAGTCCTTCTCCGTCTGGCACTGGTGCAATCCAAACCGTTCCTTCACCTCCATGATGATGGTCAGTGTTTTGCTTAACAAATGCATACTTAGCTTAAGAAATGACCTACTTAGCTCCAAAATGACCTATACTTATCTTATTTTCCTCAAAAATGACATAATAACCTTACTTAGCTCCAAACTGACATATTCTACCTAGGATAGCTATAAAATGACCTATACTTAGCATTTTTTTCCTCCAAAATGACTTGATATGCTTAGTTAGCTAGAAAATGGCATATCTACCTAGGATAGCTCAATAATGATCTATAGCTAGCTTAGCTAGTTCATTTATGACATAATTAGCTCACTTAGGTAAAAAATGGCATAACTACCTAGGATAGCTGAATAATGATCTATAATTAGCTTAGCTAGTTCATTTATGCCATAGTTAGCTCACTTAGGTAAAAAATGGCATAACAACCTTGGTTTAGCTCCCAAATGACCTATACTTAGCTTATTTCCTTGAAAATGACATAACAACCTTACTTAGCTCTGAACTGACATACTTTACCTAGGATAGCTATAAAAGGGCCTATATTTAGCATTTTTTTTACTCCTAAATGACTTAATATGCTTAGTTAGCTAAAAATGTCACAACTACTTAGGTCAGCTCCAAACTGGCCTACACTTACCATTTTGTCCTCCAAAATGAATAAATTTGCTTAGTTAGCTCAAAAATGGCATAACTACCTAGGTTAGCTCCAAAGTGACCTATTTACCTAGCTTAGCTCTAAAATGACCTACACACTTAGCATTGTTAGCTAGCTAAAGCTAAAAAAATGGCATTTTTACCTACCTTAGTTAGAATAAGAAGAAGATAAAGAAGAGGAGAGGAGAAAAGGAATGAGAAGATAAATTCTTCTTTTTCTTCTTCTTCTTCTTTTTCTTCTTCTTTTTCTTCCTTTTCTTCTAGCTAGTCTTCTTCTTCTTCTTCTAACTTTCATCTTTCCTAATTTGTAGATTTGATTTAGATGAGGAAGCTTGCATTGATGGAGTGTACTCTTCTACTTGTGCTTCCTTTTTGTTTATGGAAACTTGTTTTGGATATGTATGTATATATGGATATGTTGTTGGAAGCCATTGTATGGTGGATATGTTGTTGGAAACTTGTATGTTGGATATGTTGTTGGAAACTTATTGTTGGTATGCTTGTTGAAATTATTTTGAAATGTGTGTGTATATATATATCTGTGAAATTCTGTCAAACTGAATGAATTTAAGAAAAAACAGAAAAAACAGGGGCTATACAGTCTCTTTGTCGTCTGCTGGCATATGGCAAAGAGCTTTGCCGTCTGCCGGCAAAGCTGCCACATGGCAGCTACCTGTGCAACTTGGGGTGCTCTGGGCTGACCTATTTGGCAGCTTTGCCGTCAGCGGCAGACGGCAAAGACCTTTGCATATTTGCCATCCGCTGGCAGACGGCAAAGATGCAAAGGCCTTTGTTGTCTGCCAGCTGACGGCAAAGCACACCCTTAACCCCTTAACGGACCTAAGCTGCCACGTGTGGTGTCCAGGCTCTTTGCCGTCTGCCAGTATACGGCAAAGAGGGCTTTGCCGTAGCTTATTTAGCTAGACCTGTTGCCATTTGTTGGCTGACGGCAAAGGCCTTTGCCATACTCCAGGCATGCCTTTATCGTCAGCCATGGCTGACCGCAAAGTGCCTGATTCCTTTAGTGTTGGCACAACTTGTATTCCCGACCAATCTGGCTTTTGGGGATGTAGTGCAGTGGTGTACTGAATGCAGTGTCGTGGTGTAGTGCGGGCAAGTTAAGAAAAAAATGGACACATGCGAGGCTAGCACCATGATGAACACTACTGAGGTAGAGGAGATGATGAAGAAGTTGGGGATCACGGAGGATGACTTTGATGATGTGGTAGTAGAGGAAGAGGAGGAGCTCCCTGCTGAAGCAATCCAGTGGATGGCAATCATGCGAGTGCACATAGAGAAAACTTATGCTCAGTACTGGTTTTCAGAAACATGAGGGTGGCTTGGGACTTGGCGAAAGAGGTGAAGATCTGGCCACTCAACAATAATATGTACATGCTGCAATTTTCTTGTTTAGGCGACTAGGAGGGAGTCATGGACGATGGGCTCTGGACTTACCGAGGCAACACGGTGCTTTTGGCGTCGTATGATGGATTCACTAAACCATCAACCATAGCCTTGGACACAATTGAGATGTGGATCCAATTCATGATCTACCAGATAGCTACTCCTACCCCCAATTGAGCCTGGCGCTTGCTAGACCATCCCGGTTCTCTGAGTTCCATTGATCTTAAAAGTTCTAAACTATCCAAATAACCCTCTTTCCGATGCAACCTTGGGACCACATCACATATATGGCCGACTATTTTCCATGGGAAAGACATAATGACTTAGGGTTTGATAAGGAGAATAGGAGACGGAGAATCCCCTGATATTTGGAACAATAATAGGATAACTAGAGAGCATATAAAGAGGCCGAGAACTTCACAAACACCACAGCCGCCGACAAGCTCGCTGAACACATTGATCACACTATGTCATCAAGGGATGAACAACTTATTCAATCGATACTTATTCCCATTTATGCGAGACTATATTGAAGATCCCTCTTTGCACGAGACAAATATCTTATTTTTGGTCTTGGATTGAGGATAGAAGGGGCATGTTCACTGGGCATTCTGCTTACAAGATGATACAGTGAACCAAGATCAGTAGAGAATCATGGCTGTATGAGCAGGGTGGCCGATCAAACTCAGAGGCTGATTGTCAAGGATGGATAGACTTATGGCATATAAAAGCCCCCCGAAAATCAAGGTGTTCATGTGAATATTAGCACAATACTCACAATGTCCTTCTTCATCATAGAAACATGTCGATGACAAGTGCTTGTTGTTTGTGCAGGTCTAACGATATGTGCAGGCACGCCCTGCCGAATTGCTTGGTTTCAAGGAGCACTAGGCACTATCATACGAGCAAATTGTCGAGCTATTGAGTCTGAATGTAAATGATGACGCCAAACAGTGGCTTTTCACCATGCATGAGGTGTTATCACATGCGGACGATTTTATCATGTTTACGATCACTTTTGTGGACGATATGGGGAGCTCGGCACAAAGCTATACATGAGGAGATATATAAAAGCCCTTTCACTTTTCAGGCTTTTGTGCAGAGTTACTTAATTGAGCTGAGAGCTACCCAAAGCACTCAAAGTCCAGTTCCAGGGGCACCCGTGATTAGGCCAAGTCAATGTATCGCTCCTCGGGATGATATGGTGAAGGTCAATGTGGATGCGGCGGTTGGACCAGGCGACACTCGAGGTGCAATGGGAGCTATATGCAGAGATCAAGCATGTAATTTTCTGGGTGTGTCGGCCATTGTGTTCCCACATATATCAGATCTTGTTACTGTCGAATCTTCAGCAATCAGGGTGGCACTTGCACTTGGTGATAATCTCTATGAGAGGAAGATTCAGGTGGCTTCAGATTGCAAGGTGGTGTTGCAGATATACATCAGAAGAGCGCAGCTATCTACAGAGCAATCATAACTGAGATCATAGATCAGAAGGCTACTTTTACTAATTGTACATTAGCCATAAATTTAGGAGCTTGAATGTTGAAGCTCACAAACTCGTGAAGCATGCCTTATCCCTAGGGGTTGACCGCCATGTTTGGTTAGGTAACCCCATAGCTAAAGTTGTCTCGCCTTGCTTCAAAACTACTGAGCGTGCGCTGCGGTTTTGACCTAAAGCCTCCGTTTGCTGGAATTAATTGGAATAGTTGAGAAGAAAGTGACCAACGGATGCGTAATGCGTGGAAAGCTGCTGGATAGTTTGGGCCGAATCCTGAAGAAAGTTCAAAGCGCTGTTTGGTGAGCCTACGTAGTATTAGTTCGTTGGTTAGGTAAAGGTTGGCAAGCCAATGATGCTTAGCTGGTCTTTTTGAATGTTTAGCCACACTGGGACTGAGACATGGCCCAGACTCCCATGGGGAGCAGCAGAGGGGAATCTTGGACAATGGGCGAAAGCCCGATCCAGCAATATCGCGTGAGTGAAGAAGGTCAATGCTCCTTGTAAAGCTCTTACGTTGAGTGCGCGATCATGACATATCTCGAGGAAGAAGCCCAGGCTAACTCCGTGCCAGCAGCCGCGCTAAGACGGGGGTGGGGGTGGGGGTGGGGGGAAGTACTCTTTGGAATGACTGGGTGTAAAGGGCATGTAGGCGGCGGGGTTGAAAATGAAACTGTGAAAATCATAATAAGTGGCGGAATGCTCTTGAAACCAATTCACTTAAGTGAGACAGAGGAGAGTGGGTGGTTTTCTATTCGTCCCTATAAACACTAATCATCAACCCGTGCACCTGCACGGGCTAGATATACCATCATAGAATCTTGTAAATATACTTTGTAAGCCTATAACTGGAAACATAAAACATGGAACATGCTTTACAGTTTTTATTTTATAGTGGTGTTTAGTCTTCAAATTTCAGGCAGAATTAAAAGTGGACACGTCTGAATTCTCAAGTTCATTGATCAAGCGCATGCAGTTGTTATGGTATACAAAATCGAACATGTTGAGGACTCACATGCATATTTGTAGGAAAAACTAAAAAAAAATTGTAATTATTTCTTACATCATTACATTCAAACCCACACAAAGAAAATCCTCAAATAAACATCATTTTTCTTTAAACAGAAGGATCCAACTGACGCCATAAAATGTATCTTTTCCTTATATTGGCCAATTATTGCTCAAACAGCTGTGCATGTGCTGTGTAAATAAGATTTAGATATGGTACATAGAACTTTTGTTAGATTTAGACCATAGCTTCAGTGTGAATGTTGCTGCAATGGCACAGAAGTATGATTGGTTTGGCATCGTCTGCTTTGCGATGATCCACTCCCGTGCACAGGCTCTATCCTACGGATCGTCCTATCGGACAGCTAGCAGTATATGTCATGCCAAAAGCTTCTTGACCAACATATGCACTAGTAAATCTAATTACTCTAAATTATGAAAATATAGTTATTCTGAATTATGAAAATATAATTACCCTAAACTATATATGTACCTTAGATCGTAGAGGCCACCATCGAACAGAACTATATAGGGAGTAGTTGTGCGGTAGTACTGTTGAGATGTAGAAGTGGAAAAGCAATAATGCATAACAAAATCATATTCTATCACACGCTTAGCTTATACTATATATATTGGCACACATTTTCTTTGCATATGCACCTGGTAGATTAAACAATGGAAGCAAACACAGTAGGGCAAACCAATTTCAGATTTTTATCTCAAATCAAAAGCCTAGAAAGGGTGATCCAGGAAAAACATTAATCGCTGCATTGTTGAGAGTCTCATGTTTCAATTTCACCATCCAATCTCATAGAAAAATGTAGGCAGCCGGTGAGGAATCAGCAGATGGTTGCCATGTGCTTCTCGATATTTCTTTTCCCTAATCACCAAAGAACACATAGGCGAGCCCAGCAGTAACTTGATATACAGGAGGCTTCTTTGCTTTGCACCAGTGTAACACGAAAGAACAGATACGCAGCCGTGAAAGTCGCTGGCTGCATGATGGAAGACGCCAACCACATATCGTTGATATTGAACGCAACGCTTGAATATCTTTTTTGACCTCTTCGTTCACCATAACCTTTCATAGTGGGATCCATCTTTCTTAAGCTTTGACACTTGGAAATAATACTTACCATCATATTAATCAAACCTTGCTGCATCCACCGATTTTTTTCCAACTCATGCATGTGAAACCATGGATATTTCATCAGCAAAAAGTACGAAAAAGGACACAACTATGCACTATTAATTATGTCTGTGCTCAGACGTACCGCTCTCCTGTAGTATCCACAAAAGGAAAACCAAGATTTTCAGTTCTCACGCGCCTGAGAAACATCATCTATCTTCTGCTTGCAATCTTTCCTGATGATACATCATGTCTGTTGGGGGTAATATGAATTCGAAAGGATGGAAAAAAGACCTGGGAAGAGGGGAATTAGGGATACTGTGCTAAATTGGGACAGGAGAGGAGAGCATTATGCCCTTGAATGGAATCCAGGATGCGAAACGTTGTGCCGCCATAGCGATGATGGCCACAACCATACTTGCTTCAAAGAGGAACATCAGTACTGTACCTCCTCCAAGCCTCGAGCAAGCAACACAATATTGTACAGGAGGCCCCATGCCAGCGGTAGGGGCAGATCGCCGTTCAATGCCTGCAGAGGGCCTCTCATCCTTCTAGTACTGAATATGCTAGCAGTCGACTAAAATAGATGATTGAGCTGATACTGTTATCATTGCCATCTGTAATCGATATTGAATACCTCCTCTTGCATGCTAGATCTAAACATAAAATTTAGCTCAACTGTACACATCTGTTTTGACTCGACAGTAAGGAACCATAATATTGCAACCCTGAGGAACAAAGCAACGGATGAGTACTTGACAACAATTTAGCTCAAGTGTACAGCTAAAAATTTAATTCTGAAGGAGAAAATTGGTTGCGACAAAAGCAGTCACTTGACAACAATTATCACATTTGTCTATGAATATTTGAACCTATGGTCTTTGTTGCGCCCTGGTCGGATGGATTAAAAAAGGCAACCATCTAGTACATAGGGAGATTGTGCATAGTTCTTACCTCCAATAATCTAATCAAGGCAGTAGAGGAGGATTATGTGCCCTGTGTAAGAGGAACACGCATCAGTCTGGAGTAGGATCCAGGAGGCCATTATTGAACCAATTTTCACATATCACCAGCTAATGAAAAATAATTTACAAATAGTAACTCTCATCGAGTGGAAATAATATCATGCATGGTACTTAAGCCAGCCGTACCTGAAACTTGATGAATCTAATATTTGTTCAAGGAAGTGTCTCATGGCCTTTAACTAAAACTAACAATTTACAGTTGACAGTGATCTAGTTTCATGAAGCTATAATTATTAGAAGTCACCAGATGTCTGCCTCTCTTCGATTTCTGCAAGTAGCACCTAGGTGAGCTCACCAAATCACCCCATGTTGCTCTAAGTAGGTAGAAATTTGGCAGATACACAAATATTAGTACGGTATCCATTAATTCTAATAATTGATAAAGAAGGACACTCCTCTAGCTTCTTATGTGTGTGTGTGTCTGTGTGTTTGGTGCTGTGTATTTCGATGTGAGATCAGTAATTCCAACTCCCTACAATTAAGATATGAATAGTCAGTGGAAACTTACCATTGGGAACCATGGCTTGGGGAGCATGTTCAGACCTGCAAGTTGCTGCTCTCAATCTATTGCCCATGTATATGGATGATTATTAATCTGCTCATATGTTTACACCTCCAGACGTTGCCACTGCAGGGATTACTAACATGAACACAACCATCATCGCCATTAAGTTAGCAACATAGATCAACATACTTGTCGCCATGGCGGGTAGGAAAAGTTTCACGTGTGATGTTCTCTATTGCTATCACGTAATCCTTGTAACTAACAGTCAAACGACATGCTAGGCAATCACAAAGGGAAACGTTTCTGGCCGGGGCACCGGCCGAACCTTCGGCCGGTCGCGAGCCACGCTGGCGCCCCGCGCCCGCCCAAGCCGCGCCCCGCGCGAGACTCCTGTTATTGTTGGGCCCCACATGGACCACCCCTCCTCCCTTTTTTATCTTTCCCCTAACTGCCGCCTTCATCCCCTACCTCCAGACACATCCTTTCCCGTGGCCATTTTTCTTCTTCCTTTTCCCTGCGCTGCTGCCTACCGGCGGCCGCTGCCGGCTGTGTGCTTCGCCGAGCCAGGGGGACTACCCGACTGCTGCCAGTCCTCCTCCTCCGCACATCTTATCCCCCAAAACATCTCTCCTTCTCTCTCAAATAAGCCATGTTTCAAGACGAGACAAGGTCTGGGAAGGAGGCTGCAACCGGTGCCCGGGGAGCCAGCGACCGGCCATGAGACGGCGAGCATGGTGACCTCAGGACGGCGAGGATAGGGCAACACTCCTCCAAGAAAACAATCGACGTCGTTATTTTTGCTACATGCTTCAACCGGCGTCGGAATTTGCTACAAACGGCATCGCGTACTGCTGCCACTGGTGTCACATTTTGCTGCAATGCACAATCAACCTCGCGTTTTTGCTAGAATAGATGTCGCTTTTTGCTACAACCGTTTTCATTTTTTGCTACATATGTTCAGGCTGAGCTGTGACCCGATGACGTCGGCGATGCCTTTTTTGCTGCAACCGTAATAGATTTTTGGTACATCCAGCAACAATTTTTGCTACATCCATTCTTTTTTTGCCAGCGACGATACAATGGCGAGATACAGCCGCCAGCGATGATGACAAGCTTTTTCGCCGAATAAGCTGCAACGGGCATCGTGAAAAGCTGGAACCGGCCATCAGCAGAGCTGCATCTACTGTGGGTGGTGCCCCGGCAACCATATCGGGCACCTCTCGCGGAGCTCGACGCCCATGGCCATGGCGACAGCCCTCGCGGAGCTCGACGGCCATGGCCATGGCAGCACCCCTCGTGGAGCTCGATGCCGATGGCCATGGCAGCACCCCTCGCGGAGCTCGACGCCCATGGCCACGGTAGCATCCCTCGCGGAGCTCGACTCCCATGGCCATGGCGTGCCCTAGCAGCCACGGCGGCATCCCTCGAGTGGATCTCGACGAACATGGCCGTCGTGTCCATCACCAGACGGGGAATCATGCATCTCGCGGGTCACAGGGGGAGCGCGCGTCCCCCGCGAGGAAGGAGACGAGTTTGGGGGAGAATCGAACGGTTAGAGGCGTGCAAATCGTACGGCTACCGAGCGACCGACCGAACTTTCAGCCGGTGCGCCGGCGCCTATCGTTACCCAATCACAAAAGACAATCTGGAGGAAGGCAACCGCTTGCACTGCTGGGGAGAGGGTCTAGAAAATATAGAACTTTCCCCCAAAATAAGAATTTCCTGTAAAAAACAGAGCAGGAGCAGATGATGAACCGCGCCGGCATGTACCTGCCTTTACCTTCTGGCATGTGCGCCCTCCTTCAAACTACCATGGATACACATCCACATATGCATAGGCCATCTAGGATTCGGAAACCTGAAATAAAAGGAGATTGTTAGTCTAATATGTCACGTTTTGTGACATATCTCCTAATCCCCTAAATCGAGGAGAATCGATATTGTTGTGATCTCCCATTTATGGTTAAGATTGTAAATCTGTCTATATATTGACATGCAATGGAAAAGCCCAAGTGTGCAACAATTCCTAAATCTTTCATGGTATCAGCCTAAGAAAATCCTCTCGCTTCCGCTCCCTCCAACCCTAGCGCCGTCGACCCTGTTCCCGCGCCGCCGGCCAACACCTCCCTCCCCTCCCCTCCCATGACGCCCTCCGAACCACCTGCTCCCCATCCCAACACCGCCCTCTGGGTGCAGGCCACCGCCATCCCAAGCGTCCGCTCTCTCGTCCCCATCGTCCTCGAGTTCAAGAGCGCCGTCTTCCCCAAGTGGAGGACCTTATTCAACTCGCTGTCACCACCTACGCCCTTGAGGACCATCTCACCGCCGAGACGCCCTCCACCGATCCAACATGGCGCCGCCTCGACGTCTTGGTGCTCCGCTGGCTCTACGGCTCCATGGCCATGGACATCGTCGACGTCGTCATGCCCACCGACCCTGCCACCACCACGGCCTACAAGGTCTGGACCTCCGTCCTCGCTCTCTTCAACGACAACCAAAAGAGCCGCGAGATTTATCTCGCCGAGGAGTTCCACAACATCAAGCAGGAGGATCGGTCCATCACCGAGTATCTTCACCTGCAAAAGACGGTGGCTGACGCTCTTGCCGAGGTCGGTGCCCCCGTATCTGACCCCGAGCTCGTCACCAACGTCATCAAGGGCCTTCACGAGCGCTTCGACAGCGTTGCCGACATCGCCCCCTCCTCACGTTGTTCCCTACCTTCCTCAACTTTCGCAACATGCTGCTGCTCCACGAGATGAAGACTTCCCGGCGCTCCACCAACACCTTAGCCTCCGCCTTCTACACCGCCAAAGGACCAGTCCCTGCTCCTCCCAGCGGCGGCGGGTCGTCCTCCGGCGGCGGTGCTCCTCCAATGCCCACTCCGTTCAACCCTTGGACAGGAGCCATCCAGATGTGGCCCATGCAGTCGCACCCCAACAGCACCGGCGACATCCTTGGACGGGGTCTGGGATCACGCGCCCACGCCTACATGGCCGCTCCCCCGGCTTCTCTCGGCGCGCCCTACGGTGGCCATAGCGCAGCTCCGTTCGGTGTCGTGCTGCCCTACGCCACAACACCGACGCCGACACCATCATGGGACACCGCCGCTCTCGCTCAACAGTTCACCAACATGACGTTGCATCAACCCTCTCCTGAGTGGGTCATGGATAGCGGCGCGACCGCCCACCTCTCCTCCGATGTCGGTATCTTATCATCTCTTTCTCCCCATCCTATATATCGTCACGTGGTGGTCGGCGACGGTTCCACCGTTCCCGTCACCACATCCGGTCATTCCTCCCTTCCCTCCCTCTTTCCCAATAGACCTCTTCATTTACGTCATATCTTAGTCACACCTAACATTATCAAAAACCTTATTTCCGTTCGTCAATTCACTACTGATAATCATTGCATCGTCGTTTTTGACCCTTTTGGTTTCTCTGTGAAGGACCTTCATTCCCGGCGCGAGATCCTTCGGTGCAATAGTATATGGGAGCTCTACACGTTCACACGTCCTCCGCCTCCTCGCACCCTCGCCACGCTCACCGCCCCTCGTGACGTGTGGCACCGTCGCCTCGGTCACCCCGGCCATGATGCCTATAGTCGCCTCTCGCAACATATTTCTCTTCCTTGTATTAGACAAATAAATCAAACCACTTTATGTCATGCTTGTCAACTAGGATGTCATGTACGTTTACCTTTTTCCTCTTCCACTACTCGTACAACTCGTCCATTCAAGTTAGTCCATTGTGATCTTTGGACTTCACCGATCTTGAGTGTTTCTGGCGATAAATATTTTTTAGTCATTCTTGATGATTTCACTCATTTTCTATGGACTGTTCCGCTTCACCAAAAATCTGATGCTTACGCCTCGCTCTCCGCTTTTCGCGCGTTCGCTCACACTCAGTTTGGCTTATCTCTCGTGTCCATAGAATGTGACAACGGTCGTGAGTTCGACAATAACAAACTTCACTCTCTCGCCGCCACGCACAACATTCACATTCGCTTCTCTTGCCCATACACATCCCAACAAAATGGTAAAGCTGAATGCATTATTCGCACTGTCAATGACATTGTGCGTTCTCTCTTATTTCAGGCTAGCCTACCACCTCGTTATTGGGCCGAAGCACTTCACACCGCCACTCACGTCCTTAACCGTCTTCCTACAAAAACAATTAGCGGCCCCTCTCCATACTTTGCCCTTCACAACACCCATCCCGATAACTCGTCACTACGCGTCTTCGGCTGCCTATGCTATCCCAACACCGCCTCCACTATGCCACATAAACTGTCGCCGCGTTCGAGTGCTTGCGTTTTTCTTGGCTATTCCTCTCATCATAAGGGATATAGGTGCATGGACCTCACTACCCACCACATCATCATCTCTCGTCACGTCGCATTCGATAAGATGACCTTTCCCTTTGCCTCCCCACAGCCTACCAACGCCGCCACATACGACTTTCTTGCCGCCGATGACAACCTACCCATAGTTGTCCCACCCCTTCCGATTACTACCCCTCCACCCACCCCACCACCCTCCCTCCTCCCGCCCCTCCCTCACCACCTGCACCACCCTCACCACCTGGACCTCCCTCACCGGGCGCCCCTCCTGCACACACTCATCGCACGCGCAACACCTCCGGCATCCACAAGGGGCCTCGCAAGCGGCTTAACCTGCATGTTTCGTCTGTCAGCAGGTACTCACCGGTTCCCACCTCCGCCTGTGCAGCTCTCAAGGATCCCAACTGGCTCGATGCTATGACTGCGGAGTACCGCGCTCTCCTCAGCAACAACACTTGGGATCTTGTGCCTCCTCCTCGGGATGCTAACAACGTCTCCGGCAAGTGGGTTTTTTGCCACAAGCTCAAGCCCAATGGCTCCCTCGATCGCTATAAAGCTCGTTGGGTGCTTCGAGGTTTCTCTCAGGAGCCAGGTGTCGACTTCGACAAGACATTCAACCCGTTTGTCAAACCAGCCACCGTGCGTGTCATCTTCTCCATCGCGCTCTCTCTTAATTGGGAGACTCATCAGCTCGACATCAAGAACGCCTTTCTGCATGGCACTCTTGCTGAGGTTGTCTACTGTCGTCAACCCACTGGCTTCATCGACTCCAGTTGCCCCGACCACGTCTGTCGGCTGAACCGTTCACTCTACGGTCTCAAGCAGGCTCCTCGTGCGTGGTACCAACGCTTCACTGCTTTCACCACTTCAACCGGCTTCATATGCTCACGCTCAGACACTTCGTTCTTCGCCCTCCGGTGTGCAGAAGGCACGGCCTTCCTCCTACTTTATGTGGACGACATCGTCCTCACCGCCTCGTCGACTCGCTTGCTCGACATGATCACGTCCTCTCTCCACGCCGAGTTCGCCATGACGGACATGGGCATCCTCCACTACTTCCTCGGCATCGCGGTTACCCGCAACTCCTCCGGCATGCATCTTTTGCAAGCTAAGTACGCCACGGAGATTCTGGACAGGGCCGACATGACTCCTTGCAAGTCGGCCACGACACCTGTTGATACATCACCGAAGCTCGCTGCTACTGCCGGTCCTTCAGTGGCCGATCCCACGGAGTACCGGAGTCTTGTCGGCGCTCTCCAATACCTCACTTTTATGCGCCCAGACATCGCGTATGTCGTTCAACATGTTTGCCTTCATATGCACGACCCGCGTGAGCAACACCTCGCCGCCATCAAGCGCATCTTGCGCTACGTCAAGGGCACGCTCTCATGGCCTTCAGCTCTACTCGACTTCACCAAGCTCCATGATCGCCTACACCGACGCCGACTGGGCCGGCTGCCCCGACACTCGGCGGTCAACGTTAGGATTCTGTGTTTACCTTGGAGATAACCTCATCTCTTGGTCCTCCAAGCGGCAACACACAGTCTCGCGTTCGAGTGCTGAAGCCGAGTACCGTGCCGTGGCAAATGCCGTGGCTGAGGTGAGTTGGCTTCGGCAACTTCTCTAGGAACTTCATCGACCATCTCCTCCTGCGACGATCGTCTTCTGCGACAACGTCAGCGCCGTCTACATGTCCACGAACCCAGTGCAACATCAGCGTACCAAACACATCGAGATCGATCTCCACTTCGTTCGCGATCGTGTTGCCATGGGTCAGGTCCGTGTGCTTCATGTTCCCTCGTCACGACAGTTCGCCGACATCTTGACGAAGGGTCTTCCGTCGCCGTTGTTTTTGGATTTTCGGTCCAGTCTCAACGTCCGTTCTCCTCCTGTTGTGACTGTGGGGGAGTGTTAGACTAATATGTCACCTATCGTGACATATCTCCTTATCCTCTAAATCGAGGAGAATCGACATTGTTGTGATCTCCCATTTATGGTTAGGATTGTAAATCTGTCTATATATTGACATGCAATGGAAAAGCCCAAGTGTGGCAACAATTCCTAAATCTTTCACAGATATCAAAACTCGAGTGGAAGGGCAATGAGTAGAGATTGAATTGGTTCATTTTCTTCTAGATGGACTGCATTAGGGATCGTACCTTGCAGTATATAGGAGAACATGGAGAGGCGGCGGAGGAGGAGGAGCGGCGCTGGCAGAAGAGATGCGGCCATGCGGGGAAACCTGTTTTTTCTTTGGGTTTCCATACGAAGACCTCTTTTTTTTTTCTTGTAAGGAGACGTACCTGTGAGATAATTTGCTAGGACTCTCAGGGATTTCATCTAACGGCTGCAGATATTTCATACTGATATCTGATGGTTAATTTTATTAGTTTTATAGGATTAACGTGACCCTTTTTATTTGGGTTCCATACAAAGAACTATTTTTCTTGTAAGGAGACGTACGTGTGGGATAATTTGCTAGGACTCTCTTAGTGATTTCATCCAACGGCTGTAGATATTTTATACTGAGATCAGATGGTTATTTTTGTTAGTTTTGTAGGATTAACGTGATGCCTCGTTTGGTGCCTCCAATTAGTAAATATATAAGATAAGATATAAGATATAAGATAAGATTGTGAGGTACTAAAATTAATTTTTTTGAAAGGAAAAGTTGAAACAGACACTCACTTCCATGAACACGTGGACACACAACCGGTGGCTCCATGCATGCATGCATGATACATCGCACGCAGTACGCAAGCGGGCTGTTGCCAAGCTAACTAATGGCGCCCGGCCGACAACACAGTACAGCTAATAGAGCACTCGCTGCCAAACGCCTACGTGAGAGACCCTCGTGAGCCCAGCTATACAACATCCGCTCCTCCACCCATCCTCGTTCACTCCGCATCCGCAGCCGAATTCCCCCGTCTCCACCGCTCAGCCCCCCGGACCGCCGGACCTCTCCTCGCCTTGCCATGGCAGCCGCAGCACTGAGGGCGCAGCTGAACGCCCATATCGCCGGCATGTACACCAATGTGAGGCCCTTCCCCTCCCCTCTAGTCGTGTGGTATTGGATTTTGGCTTGGCTGGACGACTAACTTGGCCTTTGCCTTTGCTTTGGCGTGGTCGATGTCGATGCAGGGTGTGGTGGACGAGGATACATTCGAGGAGCTGCGGGACGAGGGCACCGCCGCCGAGGTCTCCCGCCTCTTCATCTACGACGCCTCCGAGATCATCGACGACATCGACCTCCTGATGTCCGCCCCCACGCCCTCTGTCATCTCTCCCTCTGCTCTCTGTCTCGGGAACTGACTCATCTTAATTATCTGCTCTGGAAATCGCAGGGAGGAGCCTGAAGTGGACTTTGACGAGGTGGAAGCCCTGACGCAGCAGCTCATGCGGTGCACCTCCAGGTGATGACTATCATAAACCATTTCTCTCTCTTCCACCTGCTTATTTTTAACTCTATGTTTGTTTGCCCGCTGCGTCAATGTCGTGCGATTCGGATCTGTTTATACTGGGCAAAGGATTCTTATTTGTCGGTTGCACTACCCCATAGGCGTAATTAGAAGAATCAAGTTTAGTCGCGTTTAGTGTAACAGAGTTACCAGTATCCCGATTAATATCAATGTTATGATGAGGATAAATTGCTGGCATTTTTGGAATAGTCTTGGTATTAATGATCTGCTATTTTGTGTATTGCTAATGGTGTTTTTTCTGGTATTAATGATCTGCTATTCTATGTATCTCTAATGGTGTTTTTTCTAGTTTGTCCACGGCTTTGATGTTGTTTTTTATTTTGATGTGTCGGCACGGGGTGTGTACCTCACGACACGGCCACACAATTGAGGTTTGTGTCGTTTTACAGGCGTCGTATAGCCATAGGTAGAAGAGCTGAGTTTAGTCATATATCGTGTAACGAAATTGTTGGTATTCTTCCCAATGTTAATCAAATCGTATAGCTTGGCGAGGGGAATTTTTGTCGTTTTACAAACGTTTGTTCTACTATCATGTCTGTTCTTCGGGCAATGCCATTATTCTAGGTTGAGAATGAAAAAAATTGTCGTTTTATAAGCATGGCTGGTATTAATGATTTGCAATTCTACATAATGCCAATGGCCATGTTTCACCATTGGAACGGTGTTGTTTCTATTCAGATTTGTCAGGCGCAGGGTGTGTACGTCATGGACGTCATTTGGGTGTCGTATATCCAAAATTAGAAGACCTCATTGTAGTTGTGTCTCGTGTAGCGGAATTGTCGGTATTCATGACAATTTCATGGTCCGGCAAGAAAAACTTTGTCGTTTTCTAAATATTTCTGGTACTACTGATCTGCTATTGCACATAGCGGCAATGGTGTTTTTTTTTTCTGCTTCATCAAACAATTTATGGAGTTGACAATCATGATAGGAAATGGCTCCTTGCGAAATTATTATTGAGTTGACGTCTCAGTTTATAATAAGTTTGATAAGTTCCTAATTTCCTGATCTGCATTTTTTTTGCATGTTTCAGTGTTGGTGCACAGCAAGTGAACCTCGCCTGCATGCACTTCGGCAATTTCTATGCCATACAATACAAACAAGGGTCAGAACTTAGTAGCTTATTTAATACTGCTACACAATAATTATTCCCAACATTGTTTTTCAATGTCTCTATGTAAACCTGACAGCTCATGTTGTCTTTTCTGTCGTTATTTTCAGCTCATATACCAATCTAACATTGTTAAGAAGTATCCTCATTTGCTTTTTCACTTCATCTGCAATCACGTTATTGATATTACTCGGTTCACTATCTGAATATGCTACTCTTTGATGGTTCTCTTGTAATTTATTGGCTCTAGACTTTTGTTTATAGAACAACTAAATTCTTATATGGCTAGAGATTTTTCTCTTTTCAAATATAGGGTTACAATTTTTGAACCATTTCATCTCAGTTCTGTTAACCTCTTCAGAATTTGACAATGTGGTAATTTTGCATTATTTCAGGTGTCTCGTGTCATTGACTCTTGTTAGGAATGAGTTCTATATTGTGCGACATGAGTTGGAGATCGTGATGCAGGTAGCACCGTATGTGCATAATGTTGGATGTTGATACCAACTTTCCACTAGTTTCATAACCCATAGATTGGTCATATTAAGATAGAGAAATGGGAACAATCTTTAATCCTTAATCTAATTCTTTTGACATTTAGATTTGGAGCACTTAGTTTGAGGTACCGAAAAGTCTCCTTTAGCCGTTAAATGATTATGTGGTAATTTTGTCATCATGTTCGGTAGATGCATAGGGTAGCTAAAAAAGTGGGAGAAATTCTCTGTTTCCCAGCTTAAATTAAGCTTCACCAAATACCCAAATAAGAAACTAGCTAACTTGTAACATGGTGATTAGTGAAACCATGTGACTTGAGCACCATTATGTGCCATAGACTTATCTTAATCATTTTTCGGAAGGTACTTCTCTTAATCATTGACCTATTATTCATATTTTGTTGCAGCTCGAAGAGCAGATCGCGGCATGTGGTCCTGACTCCTAAGTAGCGGCAAGTGAAGGGGGAAGAGCCTGGCCCCATGCAATCCCTTGCATTATGCGGTCCATGTGTCTCGGAAGATGTAGCCGTTTTCAAAGGGTGTCTAGCACTATAGGGTGCACGTAAAACTTAGATGAATATTCTCGCGTCGGAACTTTGGGCTCGTAACCCTGTGAAAGAAAACTGTTGTCGTGTGTTGATGTTAGTGTGAAGTCCATATTATAGAGTGTCGTGGATGTGTTGGCCCCCGCCTACGGGCTGTTTATGAAACCTATACTTGGTTGGTTGGTCCTCTAGTGACTTTGTTTTGCTGTTTCTTCTGTTTGTTTTTCTCTATAAGCAAGTCTTGTTGTTAGTTGTTGTACCCAGAGTGTAGCCAATCACCATATTTGGGCATATTAAACATGTTGTTTCGGTCTGAAATTTCAGCATGGCCTTCTTATAAGAGTACGACGGCACTTCCACGAGCAGTAGCCGGAGGAGGGGAAAAACAGAGGGGATGGTCTGTGAGGTCACATCCAGGGATCACAAAGCTGTCGGTTCGCGAGACGACGTGAAGAGCATCTCTGGGCTTGGGTATGTTTGCATTGGTATGAAAAGTCTGGGCTAATTAAGTCGCCAATTACAGCTCCAACGATGATCGCTGGAACATCATACTACTCCTAGTCCACATAGTTATTTAGACTACCCTGAATCACCAACTGGGCAAGAGAACATGTGGCCATCTTCGTCTTTGTCATGTAGTGGCTGATCTCACCTGTTGCAAACCATGTTCTGATGTGAAACTTCGGGTCTTTGATGGTAGTAGAAACTGGTGTTATTCATCACCATGGCTAGCCGATGCTCGTACGGCCTCCCTTCCATGACTGCTATCGCTTCTCATGCTGGCTCGCCAACTAGGGTATGGTTGGTTGATGAAAGAAAAACTCACACACCAAATTTAGATCCCGCTTTCTTATATATGTGCAAATTTTTTGGTACAACCATGCTCCACATCCAACTCTATCTTATTTTTCCAGAGTGGAGGAAGGGGACACTTTGCGGGACTTTCAGTAGAAAATTTTCCATACAGATAGAAGCACCTATTAAAAAGATACTCCAAAGGCTTCCGGATCATAGTCTCATTAGCTGAAGAACACACATGCTAATCTATATTAAGTGCATTCAAATCATGCCTTTATTAACTAGTCCAAGGCCTCATCAGCCACAACATCATAAATACAAAGAGGAAAAACATGAAACCAAGTTTTACACAAATCATTGGGGCAACCTTCCCTTGCCATGATGGAATTAGCCCTATTAGTTGTTCTTCTATTCCACTTCACCCGATGCTCTTCTAAAGCAGATAACAAGTCCATTATGTCTTCACAGAGAGGCCCCATCTTGGGGGAGGGGGGGGGGGGTTAGTCTACAGAGTTCAACGTTATAGCCACACCCTGATTGTCATTAATGAATACAATTGTTTGGTCAAATATGTTGGTTGAGAGTAGTTCATGATGGCCTTTCTAGTTGGAGAGAATAATTCTTTCCTTGATGATTTCTCTTACAAAGATCAAGCATATATATCGAGGGAGAGAGAACCCACTCCCCTGGAACGTAGGCATGCAAGCCATGAGAACTAGGAGATCCTAACAATGGTGCATAGACGTCCTGCACAAACGGTTCTCCGTGTTATGGCAGGTTACATTCTCATGTTTTTTTACTTTACAGTGCTTACAAGTTGAGATTTGAAAAAATCTAGCCTAGAACATAAGTCATCAAAACTCATGGCATTTTGAAACTTTAGTCATAAAAAGATATCAAATATCAGACACAAAAAGGGACTGCTAGACAAAAACGCAAAAAGAATGAAAATAAAGAAGTGGCACAATAGTTACCGAGCGTTGATATGTCTCCAACGTATCTATATTTTTTATTGTTCCATAATATTATAGCCCGACAGCCCCATCCTCTACTCCATCGATGCGTCCACTGGGCGAGATCGGTGGTGTGCCATCTGAGGGAGTCCCGGATTAGGGGGTGTCCGGATGACCTGACTATGACCTTTGGCCGGACTCCTGGGCTATGAAGATACAAGATTGAAGACTTCGTCCCGTGTCCGGATGGGACTTTCCTTGGCGTGGAACACAAGCTTGGCGCGGATATGTAGATCTCCTCCCATTGTAACCGACTCTGTGTAACCCTAGCCCTCTCCAGTGTCTATATAAACCGGAGGGTTTTAGTCCGTAGGACGAACAACAATCATACCATAGGCTAGCTTCTAGGGTTTAGCCTCTCTGATCTCGTGGTAGATCTACTCTCGTACTACCCATATCATCAATATTAATCAAGCAGGAGTAGGGTTTTACCTCCATCGAGAGGGCCCGAACCTGGGTAAAAACATCATGTCCCTTGTCTTCGTTACCATCTGCCTAGACGCACAGTTCGGGACCCCCTACCCGAGATCCGCCGGTTTTGACACCGACATTGGTGCTTTCATTGAGAGTTCCTTTGTGTCGTCATCTTTAGGCCCGATGGCTCCTCCGATAATCAACAACGAAGCGGTCCAGGGTGAGACTTTTCTCCCCGGACAGATCTTCATATTCGGCGGCTTTGTGATGCGGGTCAATTCGCTTGGCCATCTGGAGCAGATCGAAAGCTACGCCCCTGGCCATCAGGTCAGATTTGTAAGTTTGAACTACACGGCCGACATCCGCGAAGACTTGATCTTCGGCGGATTCGAGCCACAGCCGGGCGCGCCGCACTGTCACGATGGGCATGTTCTAACTCTGCCACCGAACAGTGTCCAGGAGGCCGCCCTAGCGTCCGATCCGACCCTTAGCTCGAAGCCGACTGCGCCAATCGAGGACGGGTGGCTGGACACCGCCTCGGGGGCTGCAATCCCTACGGCGATCGAGCCGAATACCAGCCTTGTCCTTTACGAAGCTCGTGACTCCCAGGTGCCAGACTCCTTTCCAGAATCCAAACCTTCCACGCCCCTGCCGATCGAACCCGATTGGGCGCCGATCATGGAGTTCGCTGCCGCGGACATCTTTCAGCACTCGCCCTTCGGCGACATTCTGAATTCACTAAAGTCTCTCTCTTTATCAGGAGAGCCCTGGCCGGACTATGGTCAGCGAGGTTGGGATGCAGACGACAAAGAAATTCAAATCCCACCCACCACCCACTTCGTAGCCACTGTCGATGATTTAACCGACATGCTCGACTTCGACTCCGAAGACATCGACGGTATGGACGCCGATGCAGGAGATGACGAAGAACCAGCGCCTATAGAGAACTAGAAGGCCACCTCGTCATATGACATATACATGGTGGACACCCCCAAAGAAGGGAATGGCGATGGAACAACGGAGGTTGACCCCTCCAAGAAGCAGCCTAAGCGCCGGCATCCGCGGCGCCGCTCTAAATCCCGCCAAAGAAAAAACGATGATTCCGGCATGGGAGATAATAACACCCCGGACAGTGCCGAAGACAACCCCCTCCAGCAGGATTCAGCACAGGAGGATGGAGAAGCCAGCCCTCATGAGAGAGCGGCAGACAGAGAGGTAGAGGACGATAATCACATGCCTCCCTCCGAAGACGAGGCAAGCCTCGACGACGACGAATTTATCGTGCCTGAGGATCCCGTCGAACAAGACCGTTTCAAACGCAGGCTTATGGCCACGGCGAGCAGCCTCAAGAAAAAACAGCAGCAGCTTAGAGCTGACCAAGACTTGCTAGCCGACAGATGGACTGAAGTCCTTGCAGCCGAAGAGTACGAACTCAAACGCCCCTCCAAGAGCTACCCAAAGCGTAGGCTGCTATACCAATTAGAGGAGGAAGCACCTAAACCTACATCACCAGCGCACGACGCGGCAGACCGGCCACCTCGTGGCCGCGACAGAGAGGCCTCTCGGCCATCCACTCAAGCCGCACCCCGACGTCGCTCAAAAAATACCAAGGCACGGGGAAAGGTGCCAGACCTGCGAGATATATTGGAGGACAAGGCAAGGCAAACAAGATAGACCTCCGGATCGCGTGGGCGCCCCACGACACGTAACGATAACCGTCATGCCGGATATGGCAAATACGGCCAGGCCAAACACAGCAGACAAAGCTCATTTGAGCTACGACGTGATATAGCCCAGTACAGAGGCGCCGCACACCCACTATGCTTCACAGATGAAGTAATGGATCATCAAATCCCCTAGGGTTTTAAACCCGTAAACATCGAATCATACGATGGCACAACAGATCCTACGGTATGGATCGAGGACTATCTCCTTCATATCCACATGGCCCGCGGTGATGACCTACACGCTATCAAATACCTCCCACTCAAGCTTAAAGGACCAGCTCGGCATTGGCTCAAGAGCTTACCAACAGAGTCAATTGGTTGCTGGGAGGACCTGGAAGCCGCATTCCTCGACAATTTCCAGGGCACCTATGTGCGACCACCAGACGCCGATGACCTAAGCCACATCATTCAGCAGCCAGAGGAATCGGCCAGACAATTCTGGACATGGTTCTTAACCAAGAAAAATCAAATAGTCGACTGTCCAGACGCAGAGGCCCTCGCAACCTTCAAACATAACATCCGTGACGAATGGCTTGCCCGGCACCTAGGACAGGAAAAGCCGAAATCCATGGCAACCTTCACAACACTCATGACCCGCTTTTGCGCGGGAGAAGACAACTGGCTAGCTCGTAGTAATAACATGACCAAGAGCCCTGGTAATTCGGATACCAAGGACAACAATGGCAGGTCGCGTCGCAACAAATACAAGCGCCACATTAATGGCGACAATACTGAGGATACGACAGTCAATGCCGGATTCCGAGGCTCCAAACCCGGTCAGCGGAAAAAGCCATTCAAAAGAAGTACTCTGGGCCCGTCCAATTTGGACCGAATACTCGATCGCTTGTGCCAGATACACGACACCCCTGAAAAACCAGCCAATCACACCAACAGGGATTGTTGGGTGTTCAAGGAGGCAGGCAAGTTAAGCGCCGAAAACAGAGACAAGGGGCTGCATAGCGATGACGAGGAGGAGCCCCGACCACCGAACAATAGGGGACAGAAGGGCTTTCCCCCACAAGTGCGGACGGTGAACATGATATACGCAACCCACATCCCCAAAAGGGAACGGAAGCGTGCACTCAGGGACGTATATGCCTTGGAGCCAGTCGCCCCAAAGTTCAACCCATGGTCCTCCTGCCCGATCACTTTTGATCGAAGGGACCACCCCACTAGCATCCGCCACGGCGGATTCACCACGTTGGTTCTAGACCCAATCATTGACGGATTTCACCTCACTAGAGTCCTTATGGACGGCGGCAACAGCCTGAACCTACTTTATCAGGATACAGTGCGAGAAATGGGCATAGATCCCTCAAGGATTAAACCCACAAAGACGACCTTTAAAGGCGTCATACCAGGTGTAGACGCCCACTGTACAGGCTCAGTTACACTCGAAGTGGTCTTCGGATCCCCGGATAATTTCCGAAGCGAGGAGTTAATCTTCGACATAGTACCGTTCCGCAACGGCTATCACGCGCTGCTCGGACGAACCGCATTTCCAAAGTTCAATGCGGTGCCGCACGACACATAGCTCAAGCTCAAGATGCCAGTCCCTCGAGGAGTCATTACGGTTAATGGAAACACCGAACGCTCTCTCCGAACAGAGGAGCATACGGCGGCCCTCGCGGCGGAAGTACAAAGTAGCCTCTCAAGGCAATTCTCCAGTCCAGCTATTAAACGTCCAGACACCGTCAAGCGCGCCCGGAGTAACCTACAACAAGACCGCCTGACACGTTCCGAGCAAGTGTAGCAGTGCGGCCCCAACCCTAGCCCTCGCGAAATTGCGAAACCAGTACCACGCGTACATAATTACGCTCTAGAAATATCATGGGCATAGGGGGAGGGGCACAACCATGGCACGCCCAAAATGCGGCTTAACCGCACTAGGGGCTCCCGATTTTGTCATTTCTTTTTTCTTACTTTGAGGACTCCATTCTCCGGAAGGCCTGTCCGGCAGTACAATCGCCAAACACACGATGCAACAGCCAGGGAGGCAGCAAGCTACGTCAAATATCGAGGTGGTCTCTATAACGAGCTAAATACCTGTCTTACATAAAGTCTCGCAGCTTGCCCTTGGAGGGGGACATGTCAAATAATCCCATCTCTTGCTTATCGCACTATTTGTATCGTTCTGCTTTCACAGCAGCCTTTTAATAAACAATGCATAGCTCTTGTCTATTATTGCTTTCTTTTTTATGTAAATATGTTCAGTCATGACATTATGCAACCGTACACTTTGGTACGGCCAACACACCAGGGGCTTAAGTACTCCAGAATATGGTGTGAGAAGTCCGAACACTCTCACGAGTGCGGCACCCCGAACTTATAGCATTATATGCATCGGCTCCGAATCATGTCTTGGGTCAATAGTTGGGTTTGCTCGGCTCCCATGTTTTGGTACCTTACGTTCCGTTATATCGGCTAAGGTAGCGCTGGGAGAACTACTGCGATTGTGCCCCAGTTGAGCTGGGTTAAGCACCTCAGTAGAGAAAGCTAAAACTGACTGTCATGATAGGGCGAGAGCCGGTCGCTGTTCGAGAGGTTTCGAGTCCCTAAAGACTTATGCCGCTTAGAGCGAGGAGCTGGCTTTGTCCGGCCTAGGCGTGGATAGCGCCCCGAACTCGGTCTTCCGAATACTAGGGGCTTTGCCGAAATTTAAAATTATAGAATTCTATGGCTAAGTGAGAGTGATAAAGCATTATAGTCCAATTGCCTTGTTCGTTGTGCTGAGCGCCTCCCTCGAAGCACCCAATAATGGGAACAAGAGCGCTCAGGTTTATCCCAAACACCCCAGCACTCGTGGCATGGGGGTAGAAGCCGACGACTCGCCATCTCTCAGATTTGATAAATGGCCGCACAGAAGGTAATATTGTAAATTCAAAAAGCATTGCTTAGCGCATATGAACAAGTCTTCAGCGCACAGGATAACACGAGCGAGTTTACTCAAATATTACATATTTGGAACATTCATTCGCCACAAGGAGGGCACCCTTCAGGACACCCTCATAATACATCTCGGGCTGCGATGCTCCTTCCCCTCCGGTGGCCCATCTGTCACCAGCTTCTCAGCATCCAGCTTGCCCCAGTGTACTTTAGCACAGGCAAGGGCCCTACGGGCGCCTTCGATGCATACGGAGCGCTTGATGACTTCAAGCCGTGGACATGTATCCACCAGCCGCCTCACCAGCCCAAAGTAGCTCCCGGGCATGAGCCCCCAGGCCATAGTCGGACTATTAGGCCCTTCATGGCCTGTTCGGCTACCTTATGGAGCTCGACCAACTACTTCAGCTGGTCGCTCAAGGGCACCGGGTGTCCGGCCTCAACATACTGGGACCAGAACACCTTGTCCGTCGAGCTCCTTTCCTCGGCTCGGTAGAATGCGGCAGCATCGGACACACTGCGGGGCACATCTGCGAATGCTCCTGGATCCGGACTCGGGTAAGTAACAAGTAATTCACTTTCACGTGCTTGCTTTGCATAAAGAATGCCTTAGCCGCCGCTATCTTCTTCATCGCCTCAATTTCTTGGAGGGCTTTTTGGGCTTCGGGCTTGGCAGATTTGGCGCTTTCAAGAGCCGAGGCAAGCTCGGACTCTCGAGTCTTTGAGTCAAGCTCCAAACTCTCGTGTTTTTCACAAGAGCGTGGAGCTCTTGCCGCACCTCCTCCACTTGCGCTCCTCCTTTTCTTGCTCGATGCGCTCCACGGCCGCATTGTCTTCGGCCTTGGACAGCGCTTCCTTCAGGGTCGCCACCTCGGTTGTGGCCCCTATAACACTCACGTTGGTCCTGTCACTATTTGCAACCAGGTATTTTTATATACTTACATAAGGTACTACTTACCTTCCTTGTCCTTGAGCTACTTCTTGGCAAGGCCGAGCTCGTTCTCGGACCACTCGAGGCTCTTCTTCAATGCATCGACCTCCGCAGTCAGTGCGGCAGAGGTCAGCAGCGCAACCTGCATTCCCATCTTGATATATTTATGTTAGACTCCTGCGTATATCTTTTTAGATCCTCAGTCCGGATTTTCTTTCCGAACACCAAACTGAGCATCAGGGGCTACTGTCTATGCGGTAATATTTTTACATGTCTTAAATACATACCTCAAAACCTGTTAGAAGGCTGGCACAGGCTTCTGTCAGCCCGCTCTTGGCGGACTGAACCTTCTGGATCACCGCACTCATAATAGTGAGGTGCTCCTCGTCGATGGAGGCGCCGTTAAGCACCTCCAGCAAATTGTCCGGTGCCTCCGGTTGGACGGAGGACACCGGCATCGTAGGCTTGCCCTTCTTACGAGGGGGCCGCCTGCCGGAATCCGGAACCACTGAGGGTTCCGGTGCGGTGTCCGGCCCATGGCCGGACTTAGATCCCTCTGGGGTTTCATCCCCTTTGCGCCTGCAGCCCGGGAGGTCGCCTTGCGGCGCCTCCAGGACCACCTCCTCCTGGCTTAGCCCCTTTTGGGACTTCACCTCGGCATCGTCCGCGGGGCGAGGGGAGGTAGCAGTCGGGAGTGAAAGACTATTCACATCCGACGAATCCAGGGAGCCGCTCGACGAAGCATCGAGCCGGGCCTTGGGCGGACTACATGATTATATTTGGCGTGAGAAGATACTGTGCAATAAAGGAACGCCATGAGTTATTCTGGTACCCGGATACTGACGATTTTGCCAGGGGCTTGGCGCTGGACGGCCACTCCTCTCCGCCGTCGTCGGCGCTGGTGGAGTAGTCCGGAAGAAGGGTCTTTCCCTTCTTGGACCCTCCGACCTCCCCAGTTGGGGCGGCCTTCCTTTTCTTTCCTCCCCCCGTTGGAGGGGGAGAGGCTTCTTCTTCCTCCTTCTCGTTTTCGGGGGAGGAGTGCGTTTCGGGGTCGTCAGGCGATGAATCTGACACCACCAGGCGCCAGGAACTCTTTCGAGTTCCCGTGGCCTTCTTCTTGGCCTTCTTCTTTGGCACCATGTGAGGTGTCGGGACCAGAAGCTTCGCCAAGCGTGCATCTACTGGGCCTTTGGGCAAAGGAGCCGGACAGTCAATCTGTCTGGACGTCTTCTTCCAGTCCTGTCAAAGGAGCGGGAGCTTAGATCCCGCGTAGAGTCAAACTATGAAAAACAAGTATCCTGTAAAGGGTAAAACAAGCTTACTGCGCTGGCTTGGCGCTTCGCGCAGAATCCGCGATCCTCGGTAATGGGAGGGGAAACCTCGGAGCCCTTGAATAGCACCTTCCAGGCGTCTTCGTGCATTGTGTCAAAGAGCCTGGACAAAGTTTGATGCTGGGCCGGGTCGAACTCCCACAAGTTAAAAGCCCGTCGTTGACACGGGAGGATCTGGCGGAAGAGCATGACTTGGACTACGTTGACAAGTTTAACCTTCTTGTCCACCAGGTTTTGGACCCAGGTTTGGAGTCCGGTCACCTCTTTCGGATTACCCCACGACAGGCCCATCCCTTTTCAGGAGGTGAGCCGTGTGGGGATGCCAGATTGGAATTCGGGGGCCGCTGCCCATTCAGGGTCACGCGGCTCGGTTATGTAGAACCACCCCGATTGCCACCCTTTGATGGTTTCCACAAAGGAACCCTCGAGCCATGTGACGTTGGGCATCTTGCCCACCATGGCGCCTCCGCACTCCGCTTGCCGGCCGCCCACAACTTTCGGCTTGACATTGAAGGTCTTCAGCCATAAGCCGAAGTGGGGCTTGATGCGGAGGAAGACCTCTCACACGACGATAAACGCCGAGATGTTAAGGATGAATTTCAGGACCAGATCGTGGAAATCCAGGCCGTAGTAGAACATGAGCCCCCGAACAAATGGGTGGAGTGGGAAACCCAGTCCGCGGAGCAAATGGGGGAGGAACACCACCCTCTCATGGGGCCTGGGGGTGGGGATGAGCTGCCCCTCGTCTGGAAGCCGGTGCGCAATGTCGTTGGACAAGTATCCAGCCTTCCTCAACTTTTTGATGTGCCCCTCCGTGACGGAGGAGGCGATCCACCTGCCTCCCGCTCCGGACATGGCTGGAGAAGGTCGAGGTGGGAAGTTCGGACATGGGCGCTGGAGCTCGAGTGCGCGGAAATGGATAAGCGAAGGAGGAAGAGGGCGTGGATGGAAAAGGTGGATCCTTATCCCCTTATATGAGCGGACGAAACTGTGTGCCCCCACCAGCCTGGTAAAACTCGCTTATCTCCCAAGTGCCGTGATTAATGGCACGGTTGGGTTACCCATGCCCGTATTGATGAGAATCCCGGAATAAGAGGACATGATCTCTGCTTTGACAAGACGTGCCAAGGAAATCGCCTCGCTGAACGCGCTGAGGTGGGACAGTAAAATGATTCGAATGAAGGCTTGGCCGTGGGATGATGTCACGCTACGGAATACGTTAGCAGATTAGATTTGTACAAACATTATTCTCTCTACGGTGGTATATAGAACTTATTTTGCAGAACCGGACACTATCCTTGTGTTCGAAATCTTCTATGAAGTATTCGGAGGAGGAACCCGCCTTGCAATGCTGAAGACAATTTGTGCGCCGGACTCGTTGTCATTGAAGCCTGGTTCAGGGGCTACTGAGGGAGTCCCGGATTAGGGGGTGTCCGGATGACCGGACTATAACCTTTCGCCGGACTCCTGGGCTATGAAGATACAAGATTGAAGACTTCGTCCCGTGTTCGGATGGGACTTTCCTTGGTGTGGAAGGCAAGCTTGGCGATACGGATATGTAGATCTCCTCCCATTGTAACCGACTCTGTGTAACCCTAGCCCTCTCCGATGTCTATATAAACCGGAGGGTTTTAGTCCGTAGGACGAACAACAATCATACCATAGGCTAGCTTCTAGGGTTTAGCCTCTCTGATCTCGTGGTAGATCTACTCTTGTACTACCCATATCATCAATATTAATCAAGCAGGAGTAGGGTTTTACCTCCATCGAGAGGGCCCGAACCTGGGTAAAAACATCGTGTCCCTTGTCTGCTGTTACCATCCGCCTAGATGCACAGTTCGGGACCCCTACAAGAGATCCGCAGGTTTTGACACCGACACCATCCTCACATTAGGGGGTTCAACCCCCCATCTCAACTGCGATTCCTGGATCATCAGGGACACCTCCTCTCCACTCCATCTCCCACATGATGGCCCCTCTAGCACTAGATACTTAATGAGTGATGGTGGTTCACATTTTATTCATGGTGCTTTTCGTAAAATGCTTGCTAAGTATGATGTTAATCATAAAATTGCATCTCCATACCATCCACAGTCTAGCGGTCAAGTAGAATTGAGTAATAGAGAGATTAAATTGATCTTGCAAAAGAATGTTAATAGATCTAGAAAGAATTGGTCCAAGAAACTTGATGATGCATTATAGGCCTATAGAACTGCATATAAAAATCCTATGGGTATGTCTCCGTATAAAATGGTTTATGGAAAGGCATGTCACTTACCTCTCAAACTAGAACATATGGCATATTGGGCAATTAAAGAGCTCAATTATGATTTCAAACTTGCTGGTGAGAAGAGGCTTTTTGACATTATCTCACTTGATGAATGGGGAACCCAGGCCTATGAGAACGCCAAACTATTGAAAGAAAAAGTTAAAAGGTGGCATGACAAAAGGATACAAAAGTGGGAGCTTAATGTAGGTGATTATGTTTTGCTATACAACTCTCGTTTAAGATTTTTTGCAGGAAAACTTCTCTCTAAATGGGAAGGTCCTTACGTTATCGAGGAGGTCTATCGTTCCGGTGCTATCAAAATCAACAACGCTGAAGGCACAAATCCGAAGGTGGTGAACGGTCAAAGAATCAAACATCATATCTCAGGTAATCCCATAAATGTTGAAACCAATGTTATTGACACCGTAACCCCGGAGGACTACATAAGGGACACTTCCCAAAATGTTTTAGACTCCAAAAGGAATAGGTATGTGGTACGGTAAGTAAACTGACTCCAAAACAGTTATAATAGCAAATTTTCTCTATTTTGGAATATTTAAAAAATTAGGAAAATAAGAAGTAGTCCGAAGGAGACACGAGGCATCCACGAGGGTGGAGGCATGCCCTACCCCCTGGGCGCGCCCCCTGCCTCGTGGACACCTCGTGTGCCCTCCGGATTCCGTGTTCTTGCATGATACTTATTTTTGTTGGTAAAAATTCATTATATAATCTCCCAAAGGTTTTGACCATCGAACCATGAAAAAATCATCTGCTTTTGTTTTGAGCGGTTTTTCTGACAGATCTAGATCACCATGGCGTCTTCAAGCGCCCCCAAGGACAAGTTTTCAAGTGCCAAGGGATGGTGGAACACGGACTCAACGCCAACCACATGATGGTCGCGGAGTTCACCAACAACCACAAGTTGGATGCCAAGAACATTGGGGAGACCATCTTGAAGCTTCATGAGAAAATCGAGCACCTCCAAGCCTAGATCTATGACTTGCAAAACCAAAACTGTGAGTATGAATATAGATTCAAGAGGATGAGTTTGGCTGCAGATTTGAGGATCCCGGAGACTCGATCATCCTTCTATGATGGTGAGCCTATGCCCTGGAAGATGGACCACAAGCCTACATCATCAACAACTCCATCATCACCCCCCCAAGAAAGAGACATAAACACATGGGTATGGGCACTCCCCTTGGCAACTACCAAGCTTGGGGAAGCTGCCCCGGTATCGTATCACCATCACATTTCTATCTTTACCGTTTTTCTTAGTTCGATCCTTTTGGTTATATCTTGATCTAGTAGAATAAAGTTTTAGTTCGATCTAGCTTTGATTTTTGTGTTGATACCTATCTATTTAATCGAGTCCGTGAGCTATATATAATAAAGATTAGTTTTGAGTTGAGGGCTTTGCTATCTTGCTATGATATTGAGGGAATAAAAGAAAAAGAAAGAATAAAAATAAATAAAAAGATCATATTGACCTTTTGGAGAGTAATGACTTTACACATAAAGAGTATGATGAATAAAAGTTGTTGAGAGTTGACAAACATAGTTTTGGTCATCGTGGCAATTAATAGGAAGTAATAAACAAAGAGAGGTTTTCACATATAAATATACTATCTTGGACATCTTTGATGATTGTGAGCACTCATTAAAATATGACATGCTAAAAAGTTGATGTTGGACAAGGAAGACAACATAATGAGTTATGTTTGCTTATATCCTAAATAAATTATATTGTCATGGATCATCCAACATGTTGAACTTGCCTTTCCCCCTCATGTTAGCCAAATTCTTTGCACCAAGTACAGATACTACTTGTGCTTACAAACATCCCTAAACCCAGTTTTGTCATGAGATTCCACCATACCTACCTATGGATTGAGTAAGATCCTTCAAGTAAGTTGTCATCGGTGCAAGCAATAAAAATTTCTCTCTAAATATGTATGATCTATTAGTGTGGAGAAAATAAGCTTTATACGAGCTTGTGATACGGAAGAAATAAAAGCGACAGACTGCATAATAAAGGTCCATATCACAAGTGGCAACATAAAGTGACGTTCTTTTGCATTAAGATTTTGTGCATCCAACCATAAAAGCACATGACAACCTCTGCTTCCCTCTGCGAAGGGCCTATCTTTTATTTTTACCTTCTACCCTTATACAAGAATCTTGGTGATCTTCACCTTTCCTTTTTATACTTTATCCTTTGGCAAGCTCTGTGTGTTGGAAAGATCCTGATATATATATATCCAATTGGATGTGGGTTTTCATAAAGTATTATTGTTGATATTACCCTTGAGGTAAAAGGTTGGGAGGCGAAAGTATAAGCCCCTACCTTTCTCTCTGTCCGATTGAAACTTCATATTCATAAGTATCGCGTGAGTGTTAGCAATTGTGAAAGATTAAATGATAATTGAGTATTTGGACGTGCTGAAAACCTCTTATATTGACTCTTTCCGATGTGAAGATAAAATTGCAATTGCTTCAATGACTGAGATTATAGTTTGCTAGTTTGCAATGAAGTTTCTGATTCATACTTTACATTGTGAATAGATTGTTACTTTAGCATAAGAAATCATATGAAAATATATATGTTGCTGTTCTAAGAATGATCATGATGCCCTCATGTCCGTATTTTATTTTATCGTCACCTCTATCTCTAAACATGTGGACATATTTTTCGATATCGGCATCCGCTTGAGGACAAGCGAGGTCTAAGCTTGGGGGAGTTGATACGTCCATTTTGCATCATGCTTTTATATCAATATTTATTGCATTATGGGCTGTTACTACACATTATGTCACAATACTTATGCCTTTTCTTTCTTATTTTACGAGGTTTACATGAAGAGGGAGAATGCCGGCAGCTAGAATTCTGGGCTGGAAAAGGAGCAAATATTAGAGGCCTATTCTGCACAACTCGAAAAGTCCTGAAACTCCACGAAAGTCAGTTTTGGAATATATTAAAAATATTGGGCGAAGAAAGCACCAGAGGGGGGCCACCCACCGTCCACGAGGGTGGAAGGCGCGCCCTACCCCCTGGTTGCGCCCCCTGCCTCATGGGCCACCTGGCAGGCCCCCGATCCCCATCTTCTACTATATGGTGTCTTTTGCCCTGGAAAAAAATCATAAGGTAGATTTCGGGACGAAGCGCCGCCGTCTCGAGGCGGAACCTTGGTGGAACCAATCTAGGGCTCCGGTGGAGCTGTTCTGCCGGGCAAACATCCCTGCGGGAGGGGGAAATCATCACCATCGTCATCACCATGGATCCTCTCATCGAGAGGGGCCAATCTCCATCAACATCATCACCAACACCATTTCCTCTCAAAACCTAGTTCATCTCTTGTATCCGATCTTTGTCTCAAAACCTCAGTTGGTACATGTGGGTTGCTAGTAATGTTGATTACTCCTTGTAGTTGATGCTAGTTGGTTTATTTGGTGGAAAAATCATATGTTCAGATCCTTTATGCATATTAATACCCCTATGATTATGAACATGAATATGATTTGTGAATAGTTATGTTTGTTCCTGAGGACATGGGAGAAGTCTTGTTATAAGTAGTCATGTGAATTTTGTATTCTTTGATATTTTGATGAGACGTATGTTGTCTCTCCTCTAGTGGTGTTATGTGAACATCGACTACATGATAGTTCACCATTGTTTGGGCCTAGGGGAAGGCATTTGGAAGTAATAAGTAGATGATGGGTTGCTAGAGTGATAGAAGCTTAAACCCTAGTTTATGCGTTGCTTCGTAAGGGGCTGATTTGGATCCATATGTTTCATGCTATGGTTAGGTTTACCTTAATTCTTCTTTCATAGTTGCGGATGCTTGCGAGAGGGGTTAATCATAAGTGGGATGCTTGTCAAAGGAAGGGCAGTACCCAAGCACCGGTCCAACCACATATCAAATTATCAAAGTAACGAACGTGAATCATATGAGCATGATGAAAACTAGCTTGACGATGATTCCCATGTGTCCTCGGGAGCGCTTTGCTTTATATAAGAGTTTGTCCAGGCTTGTACTTTGCTACAAAAAGGATTGGGCCACCTTGTTGCACCTTGTTACTTTTGTTACTTGTTACCCGTTACGAACTATCGTATCACAAAACTATCTGTTACCAATAATTTCAGTGCTTGCAGAGAATACCTTACTGAAAACTGCCTGCCATTTCCTTCTATTCCTCATTGGGTTCGACACTCTTACTTATTGAAAGGACTACAATAGATCCCCTATAGTTGTGGGTCATCAAATAGTACATAACATAACTTGAGCTTTAGATTTGGCTCATTATCACACTGATGTCAAATTTGTCATTTTTGTATCTTAAAAATGTTATAAACTTTAATACAAAATTTTTGTGACATCATACATTGATGTGCGTTAATGTGCTAGATTTTTTTGACTTTTTAAAATGTTCTATTGCATCCGGTGCACCGGTAGCACCATTACTACGGGTGCATAGGATACATCCCCGCGAGCGATCCGTGGATGGCTTGGTGCGGACGGGCGCGTGCGGGCCGATCCATATATTCCTGAACTCGGATCTAGACACAAGATCCTCCGTTGCATGCCACATCCATGGCTCTAGTGAGCCAGATCCGCACATGTGATATGTCTCCAACATATTTACTTTTTGTTTTGGCCTCTAATTTATATGATTTGAATGAAACTAACCCAAACTAACGTTGTTTTAAGTAGAACTACCTTGATGTTATTTTTTGTGTAGAAATAAAAATCTCATAATTGGACGAAACTTCGTACAGATTTTTTATGGAATAAATAAAAAATACCGGAGCCATCGGCATCCATACCAAGAAAATAAGAGAGAAAGTAATTTGGGAGCTGCCACCATCTCTTGTCTTCATTGGGAGCCCTGATCTGGAGTCCATTCCTAGCTCCCGAGAGAGGGATTCGTCGTGGTTGTAATCACCAACCCTTCTCCATCAATAATTTCCTGATTCTCACCACCAAGAGTGTGTAATCCCTTGCATGCATACTAGAGGTAGAGTAAGATGAATGAGATTTCCTATGTAATCATGTCAATTTGTTAGGGCTTGATCCCTAGTATGCACTATGTTCTGAGATTGAAGTTGTTATGACTTTCTTATACTTAATGCTTGTCAGTAGGGCCCAAGTGTCATAATTTCAGATCTAAACACTTATGCTTCTTTGAATATATTTGACATGCTGATCTTACCTGCAAGTTGTATACACCTGTTATCATTCCAAATCTTAGACTTCCAAGTTGACCATTGAAAGTGCTAGCTATCGACTAGAGGGGGGGGTGAATAGGAAATTTTTATAAAAGTCTTCAAAACATGCAATGTCTTCGAAAACGCAGAAGAAAAACAATCACTAAACAGGATACATCGGAATATAAACCACACTAGACATGTCGGTATGTCAACAAAAATTGACGTAAGATGCGAAGATAGAAAACAACTAGGTAGTTCAGAACAATGAGAAGATAGTGTGAAGACAAATATGTAATCAGAGGAAATGTCTTCATACAATGTCTTCGAATAGTATGAGCACACAAAGGCTTCACGAAACTAAACAGAAAGTAAAGGAGTGAAGTGATAGAACCAGTTGCTCATAGAAGACATGTGATTTGTTTGACCAATTCCAGCTGTTGTGACAGCTATATGTTTGGTTAAGGAGGCTGAGATTGAAATCTGAAGACTTAGTCTTCACCTTATTCCCCGTAAGCTAATATCCGCAAATCTCACCCAATCACTCGGGGAAGTCTTCTAGGTAAACTTCCAAACCTTCACAGACTTTGTTCACTAGCAATCCACAATGACTCTTGGATGCTCAGAATTTGACACCTAACCGGTTGGAAGATCACAGTCTTCAAGTGTAATAAGTCTTTGGTTCACGCAGAACAGAAAGGCTTCAGTGATGCTCAATCACTTTGGGCTCTGGGTGTTTTGGGTTTGTCCTCGCAAGGAATTTCTCTCAAGGCTTAAGAGGTGGGTTGCTCTCAAACGATAACAACCATGTAATAACTCGAAACAACCACCAACTTATGCTAGAGGTGGTGGGCTATTTATAGCCAGGAGGCAACCCGACATGATATGACCAAAATGACCCTGGGTCAATGGGCAACCGACATGTGTCCAACAACCGTATTTCAAACACACGCGATAACTTTACTTGAGCTCCAACTAAAGCTAACTCAACAAACGTTGGAAAAGGTGTTCTCTCACTGTCTTCACTGGAAGACATCAAGTCAGTTTCTAACTTTGTTTACCTCGACCCCATTTAACAATACGGTGGTTCCTATGGCTCAAGAAAGGCGAAAATGAAACTATCAAAAGACTGTCTTCGTGCTCCATTGTATTCAAGCGAAAGTCCTCAGTCCCATTGTCTTCAAATAAATGTCTTCCCTTACCACCATTATCTTTAATGTCTTCATACATGTTTAGGAGTCATATTTGATTGGTAAGCCAAATCTCTAGGGACTTCTATCTGTGTTCTCCTGTGAATCTCATAAATAGATTAGTCCCTCAACCAAATTTGTCGTCAATACTCCATAACCAATGATATGTCCATTTTGCATCATGTTTTTATATTGATATTTATTGCATTATGTGTTGTTATTACGTATTTACGTACAATACTTATGTCTTTTCTCTCTTATTTTACAAGGTTTACACAAAGAGGGAGAATGCCGACAGCTGGAATTCTGGACCGGAAAGGAGCAAATCAGAGAGACCTATTCTGCATAACTCCAAAAATCCTCAAAATTTACAGAGAATTATTTTGGAATATATAAAAAATATTGGGCGAAGAAAATACCAGAGGGGACCCACCAAGTGGCCACAAGGATGGGGGCGCGCCCTACCCCCTGGGCGCGCCTCCCTGTCTTCAGGGCCCCTTGGCAAGCCTTTGGTGCCCCTCTTCTACTATATGATGTCTTTTGACCTGGAAAAAATAAATCAGAAGAGAGCTTTCAGGATGAAGTGCCGCCGTCTCGAGGCGAAACTTGGGCAGAACCAATCTAAGATTCAGGTGGTTTAGATTGCAAGGTGGCGTTGCAGATATACATTAGAAGAGCGCAACTACCTATAGAGCAATCATAACTGAGATCATAGATCGGAAGGCTACTTTTACTAATAGTACATTAGCCATGAATTTAGGAGCTTGAATGTTGAAGCTCACAAACTCGTGAAGCATGCTTTATCCCTAGGGGTTGACCGCCATGTTTGGTTAGGTAACCCCATAGCTGAAGTTGTCTCGCCTTGCTTCAAATCTACTGGGCGTGCGCTGCGATTTTGACCTAACGGCCTCCATTTGCTGGAATTAATTGGAATAGTTGAGAAGAAAGTGACAAACGAATGCGTAATGCGTGGGAATCTGCCGAATAGTTCAGGTCGAATCCCGAAGAAAGTTGAAAACGCTGTTTGATGAGCCTACGTAGTATTAGTTCGTTGGTCAGGTAAAGGTTGGCCAGCCAATGATGCTTAGCTGGTCTTTTTGAATGTTTAGCCACACTGGGACTGAGACATAGCCCAGACTCCCATGGGGGGCAGCAGAGGGGAATCTTGGACAATGGGTGAAAGCCCGATCTAGCAATATCGCGCGAGTGAAGAAGGTCAATGCTCCTTTTAAAGCTCTTATGTTGAGTGCGCGATCATGACATATCTCGAGGAAGAAGCCCCGGCTCACTCCGTGCCAGCAGCCGCGCTAAGACGGGGGGGGGGGGGGGTAAGTACTCTTTGGAATGACTGGGTGTAAAGGGCATGTAGGCGGCGGGTTGAAAATGAAACTGTGAAAATCATAAAAAGTGGCGGAATGCTCTCGAAACCAATTCACTTAAGTGAGACAGAGGAGAGTGGGTGATTTTCTATTCGTCCCTATAAACACTACTCATCAATCCATGTAGGTGCACGGGCTAGATATACCATCATAGAATCTTGTAAATATACTTTGTAAGCCTATAACTGGAAACATAAAACATGGAACATGCTTTTCAGTTTTTATTTTATAGTGGTGTTTAGTCTTCAAATTTCAGGCAAAATTAAAAGTGGACACGTATAAATTCTCAAGTTCATTGATCAAGCGCATGCAGTTGTTATGGTATACAAAATCGAACATGTTGAAGACTCACATGCATATTTGTAGGAAAAACTAAAAAAAATTGTAATTATTTCTTACATCATTACATTCAAACCCACACAAAGAAAATAGTCAAATAAACATCATTTTTCTTTAAACAGAAGGATCCAACTAACGCCATAAAATGTATCTTTTCCTTATATTGGCCAATTATTGCTCATAGCTGTGCATGTGCTGTGTAAATAAGATTTAGATATGGTACATAGAACTGTTGTTAGATTTAGATCATAGCTTCAGTGTGAATGTTGCTGCAATGGCACAGAAGTATGATCGGTTTGGCATCATCTGCTTTGCGATGATCCACTCCCGTGCACAGGCTCTATCCTACGGATCGTCCTATCGGACAGCTAGCAGTATATGTCATGCCAAAAGCTTCTTGACCAACATATGTGCTAGTAAATCTAATTACTCTAAATTATGAAAATATAGTTATTCTGAATTATGAAAATATAATTACCCTAAACTATATATGTACCTTAGATCGTAGAGGCCACCATCGAACAGAACTATATAGGGAGTAGTTGTGCGGTAGTATTGTTGAGATGTAGAAGTGGAAAAGCAACAATGCATAACAAAATCATATTCTATCACACGCTTAGCTTATACTATGTATATTGGCACACATTTTCTTTGCATATGCACCTGGTAGATTAAACAATGGAAGCAAACACAGTAGGGCAAACCAATTTCAGATTTTTATCTCAAATCAAAAGCCTAGAAAAGGTGAATCTGCCGAATAGTTCGGGCCGAATCCTGAGGAAAGTTCAAAGCGCTGTTTGACGAGCCTACGTAGTATTAGTTAGTTGGCCAGGTAAAGGCTGACAAGCCAATGATGCTTAGCTAGTATTTTTGAATGATTAGCCACACTAGGACTGAGACATGGCCCAGACTCCCATGGAAGGCAGCAGAGGGAATCCTTGACAATGGGCGAAAGCCCGATCCAGCAATATCGCGTGAGTGAAGAAGGTCAATGCTCCTTGTAAAGCTTTTACATTGAGTGCGCGATCATGACATATCTCGAGGAAGAAGTAACTCCATGCCAGCAGCCGCGCTAAGACGGGGGGGGGGGGGGGGGGGGGGCATGTACTCTTTGGAATGACTGGGTGTAAAGGGCATGTAGGCGGCGGGTTGAAAGTGAAGCTATGAAAATCATAAAAAGTGGCGGAATGCTCTTGAAATGAATTCACTTAAGTGAGATAGAGGAGAGTGGATGGTTTTCTATTCGTCCCTATAAACACTAGTCATCAACCTGTGCAGCTGCACGGGCTAGCGACTTGAGTCCGAAAACTTTGTGTTTAATATACTTTGGAAAAAGAATAAACATTGAATAACATTCATAATTTCTAATTATAAGTGTACTTTTTGAAATCACGGTTACATTGTTTAGCCTTTCAAGCAATGCACAACAATAATTAGTGGCAATGCACAACAATAACATTCATAATTTATAATTTCAACCGAGCATACCACATCACCTTGGCAGGAATCTTCTTCCTGGAGCGCTCGCCCTCGACATCTCCAGGGTCATCGCGGCTGATCTTATAGCGCAATGCACCACATACGAGGAACGCGTTCAAATCCTCATACTCACCACAGTAGAGGATGCAGTCATTAGGGCATGCATGTATCTTCTGCACCTCTAATCCTAGAGGGCAGACGACCTTCTTTGCTTCGTACGTACTCGGGCAATTTGTTGTCCTTTGGAAGCATCTTCTTTAACATTATCAGCAACTTTCCAAATCCCTTGTCAGATACACCATTCTCTACCTTCCATTTGCAACAATTCTAGTGTGGTGCCCAGCTTTTTCTTGTCAGCTTCACAATTTGGGTACAACAATTTCTTGTGATCCTCTAACATGCGCTACAACTTCTTCTCCCCCTTTTCACTTGTGCAGTTTCTCTTTGCATCAGCAATGGCACGACCTAGATCATCAGCGGGCTCATCTGATGCCTCTTCTTTAGCTTCTTCCCGCATTTCCGGCTCAATTTCTTCCCCCATTGTTGTACCATCGTTCAGGGAACCCATGGCCAGGATAGCTATCGTCGTCCTCTTCTTGTTCACTGTCTTCCATCATAACCCCTATTTCTCCGTGCTTAGTCCAAACATTATAGTGGGGCATGAAACCAGACTCAAACAGGTGGACGTGAATGGTTCTTGACTTAGAGTAATTCAGATCATTCTTACAGTTAGCACATGGAAAAGGCATAAAACCATCCGCCCGCTTGTTTGGCTCATCTGCAAGCAGAAACGTATGCACACCATTAATGAACTGGGGAGAGCATCGGTCATCGTACATCCACTGCCGGTTCATCTTCATTTACACAACACCGAAAAGACCAAATTAATACAAGTTCATACAAAACAACATACAAATAACTCTGTAGCTAAAGTATTTAAATGCAACAACAAATGCGATCAAGATCGCAACTAAGGTAACAATTGATCCAACAACATAATGATACCAAGCCTCACTATCGATGGCATATTTTTTAATCTTTCTAATCTTCAAGCGCATTTTCTCCATCTTGATCTTGTGATCATCGACGACATCGGCAACATGCAACTCCAATTCCATCTTCTCCCCCTCAATTCTTTTCAATTTTTCTTTCAAATACTCGTTTTCTTTTTCAACTAAATTTAACCTCTCGAGAATAGGGTCGGTTGGAATTTCTGGTTCACATACCTCCCAGATAAAAATATCTGTCAACTTGATGGGTATAATTTGTCATAAACACGAAATGCAACAAATAGTTATAAAAGGGAATATACCACATCCGAATCATGACCCGGACGAGGGCCAACGGGGAC
The DNA here is from genome assembly GCF_018294505.1 of Triticum aestivum. Taxonomy (NCBI): domain Eukaryota; kingdom Viridiplantae; phylum Streptophyta; class Magnoliopsida; order Poales; family Poaceae; genus Triticum; species Triticum aestivum. The sequence continues at coordinate 8,559,333 of NC_057804.1, forward strand.
GGATATCAAAACCATGGCACTATGTATAACAAACAATATACATGTAAGATAATTATACAAGTAACTATATATCTAAATAACAAAAACATGATTTTTCTTATATTAAAAAGATAAGAACAAGAGACTCATCACAAGGTGGTGCCGGCGACGGGACGGTGCGGGCGGTCGATGGTGGTTAGGACGGAGACGGGAAGGCACTAAGTAAACCACACCTACATATGCAAACTAAGAGTTATTTTGACCTCAAATTGCATATAAATCAAATAAACTACAACATATATATAATTCCTCCCAAACTAAAAACCCACAAATCACTATACTTATAGAGCATTGCAAGAGCTAATGTAACAATGAGAGATGAAAGGACAGTGTTGCTAACCTTTGTGATCACTTGGACGGATGGGGTGCCTTCAAATGTTGGAAAATTTTGGAAAAAATGGAGGTGGGAGATCGAGCAAGAGGGGAAGAAAACAAAAAGGAGGGGAAAAGTAGAGGGCTTCGGCTCGGTTGGTTACACGAACCGGGACTAAAGGTCAACTTGTAGTCTCGGTTCGTGGCATGAACCGGTACTATAGGTCATGGTGCGGCCGCAGCCTGCCGCAAGCCTGCCACCACCTCTTTAGTACCGGTTTGTGGCACGAACCGGTACTAAAGGTTCGCCACGAACTGGTACTAATGAGAGCAGCCCACCTAGCCGTTGGAACCGGCAGTAATGGTCACATTAGTGTCGGTTCTATTAAAAACCGGGACTAAATTGTTGAACATTAGGCCCTTTTTCTACTAGTGGTTACTTGACGGGCACTATTTTTGTCAGGCAAATGCCAAATAATTGGTCGGTATTAAATGTTGGTTGCCTAAACAAAATATTGTAAATTTTTGGTCGGCGAAACAAACTCCCATCTGACCGTCGGCCGAGAAATGTCCATGGCAACCCTAATTAATTGTTGGATGGGAAAAACACTATTTGATAGTCGGTCGGGAAAGGACCATAGTAGCTCAAATGGACTGTCGGTCGGGAAACGTCCGTGGCAGGCCCAACAGAATGTTGGTCTCGAATGATACACTATAGCTGACAAGCAGTCGGTTGGGAATAAAATGTCGGTCGGGAAAGGGTTTTCCTGTCTGGACTTTCCCCAAGGATCTTTGCCGTCAGCCAGCTCACGACAAAGAAAGTTTTTGCCATCAGCTTACAGAAAACTGACGGCAAAGAAAGAGCCAACGACAAAGAGCATGTTTGCCGTCCAGCATAGCAGCCGACAAAGAGGGAGGGTGGTCCACTAAGGAGTACCACCTAACGACCACTTTCTTTGGCGTCTGCTAGCGGACGACAAAGATTGCAGCTAATGGCTACATACGGCCCACCCCACACCTCCCACTCTCCATTTCTCTTTCTCTCTCACTCCACCGTGCCGACCCCGACCCCAACCGCCGCCGCCGCTCCCGACCCCCACCTCCCTCGCCGCCCCTGACCCCCCTGCCGCCCCGCCGGTCCACGACCCGCCACCCCGCGGTCCGCTGCGCCCCCCGGCCCCTGCAACCACCGCCCCAACGCTCTCGCCCCCGCCGGTCCCGACAACAAGGTGCCCCGATGCCCCCACCGCCCCGACGCCCCCGTCACCCCGCCGCCATCGCCCGCCAGGCGCCCGCCACCTTGACAACCAGGGGCCACGCCGTCCCGGCACCCTAGCCACCCCGACACCCCGCCGCCCCGGTGCCCCGCCGACCCACTCAGTTGAGCTCCCCCCGTTTTTTCTACTGCTAGTAATTAGGTTACTTTGTACTATTGGTTTCTTTTTTTCTACTGCTAGTAATTAGGTTAGTTAGTATTTTTAGAGTTGGTTAGGTTAGTTAGGTTAGTTTCTAGGTTAGTTCTTGAAAAAAATTATTAGGAGAAGAAAATAAGAAGAATTAGAAGAAGAGGAGGGGCAGGAGAAGAAGAAAAAGGGGAGGAGAAGAAGAAGAAGAAGAAGAAGAAGAAGAAGAAAAAAGGAGAAGAAGAAGAAGAAGAAGAAGAAGAAGAAGAATAGGAGGAGGAGGAGGAGAAGAAGAAGAATAAAAAGAATAAGAAAAGGGGCAGGAGAAGAAAAGAAGAAGAAGAAGAAGAAGAAGAGGAGGAGGAGGAGGAGGAGAAGATCACCGGTCCCCGACACCCCGACCCCGACACAACACCCCGAGACCACCTCGACACCCCAACACGACACCACCGACACCCCGACCCCGATACCATCGACACCCTGACACCACTGACACCTCGACACGACACCACCGACATCCGACCCCCCACACGACACCCTGAGATCACTTCGACACCCCGACATGACACCCCGACCCCGCTCGACACCCCGACACCACGACCCCGACACAGCACCCCGACCCAGGACATGACACCCCAAGACCACCTCGACACGACACCAGTGACACCCCGACCCCCGACACGACACCCCAACCCCGCCTCGACACCCCGGCACTTCGACCTCGACATAGCACCCCGACCCTGACACGACACCCCAATCCCGACACAGCACCCCGACATGACACCCCCGACACCCCGACCCCCGACATGACACCCCGAGACCGCGTTGACACCCTGATCCCCGACACGACACTAGAGACCCCGACACGGCACCCCCAACCTCGACACAGCACCTCGACCCTAACATGACACCCCCGACACCCCGACCCCCGATACCTCCTCAAAAAGGTGCTCTTCGGCCTTCCAGAGGCCGACGGGGTCATATATTTGTGAATTATGAGTTAGGTCAGGTATTCAATTATTATTATGTACATATACATATATATTATTATTAATTAGTTCATCTTATTAGGTATTCAATTTTTTATTATGTTCATGATGATGATACACACTTAATTTTTTTATTATGTTTATGTTGTACTAATTTCATTTACTCTTTGTCATTGCAGGTGTTGACAGATGGTGGGCGCGGGTCGAGAGCGCTCCGAGCCTCCTTCTTCGGCGCGTGCTGGGAGGTGTGTTGTTATTCCACTCCAGCACCTTCGGAGAGCGCTGATAGACAGCACACAGACACCAGCGGGCGCTTCTTCTTCGACCGAGAGAGGTCGGGGGAAGACGAAGAGGGGTACAGCTAGACGTGGCGGCGGGATAGGTAGGAAGGCTGCTACGCCTTCCTCGCCGCCACCCCAGCTGATTCTTTGGACCACTGGAGTGCTTCGTCCCAGGTGGACCCGTCTGACTTGGACCCTTCTCGGACTCCGGTCCACAAGCCTCGGGCCAACGAGCCTACATCCGACGAGACTCGGGTCCTAGAGTCTTCGTCCCAGGAGACTCGGGTCCCAGAGTCTTCGTCCCACGTGACTCCGGAGACTAGTGGCCATGCTGATGGTGGCGAGGACACCTTATCTGACGATAGCTACAATGATGGCGAGCTAGTTGAGGGGGGCAAGAAGGTCTACCAGCGTGGTGGTACAGATCTCCCGTCCGTGTCGGCGACCCGCGACCAGAGGTGGTTGATTGAGCCTAAAGGGGAGAAGTAAGTGCATTTACTCTTTTTTAACCATTTGCCTTCATGTTTCTTCAAATTAATATCTAATGTGTTGGCCTTGTCATACTGCAAGGGTTGGATACATGCCTCTGATGTCCGTAGGCCCAACCAGGTCCTTGGTGTGATTTGCCGGCACCACTTCCCGGGATGGGTCACATTGCCCGATGAGGGTGAGGTTCCATAGCTAGCACTGACCTGGGAGCTGCACAAGGCTGCCCCGGCCCCGCCGAGGGAGATGGTCGACGGTGTCGTGTGCGAGACGGTGGCGGACATTGTGAGACGGCGGTTTTGGGTAATTTCTCCTTTATAGAATTAAAAATCAACAATACTTAGTGATTGTACTAATCAGTGTTGTCTTGTTTGATTGCAGACCTTCTACAGGTGTCTTGAGGAACACGAGGCGGACACGGCTATGGTTCTCGAAGCCGAGTGCAAGCGCCTAATTCAGAACTTATGGTACGAGGCTCAGGTACAGGCTGTTCAAGACTACTATGCCTCGACTAACATCAGAAGGTCCAAGAAGAAGTGACGCGGCAAGTATCTGAGTAAGGAGAAGTACATGAAGGTAATTACCTATTCTTAAGGCCTTGGACTTAGTTTCCTTGATTTGATTTGTAGGCATAGCGCTGAAATTTCTCTTTGTCTAACTTTGGTGCCCCCGAGATGGTGTGCGGATAGGATGGACTGTTGGGAGAGGTTGGTGAATGAGTGGTGCTCTCCCCAATGGCTAGCCGTCCACAACAAGGCCAGGGATAAGTGTGCCCAGATGCAAGGTGTGCCACACCATCAAGGGAGCTCCAACCTGTTTGAGTACGGGGATCACTTGGTATGTGGTTTGAGCCCTTAATGATTCATGCAATTTCATTCTTCATGCTAGCTTGAGCCCTTAACTAATATTTTGTTCCTCTCTTTTAGGCACGACACAACAAGAAGGAGGTGCCACTGCTGTACAACCTCTATGCCATGGCCCATACTGCCCCGTACAAGAAGGCCAAGGCATTCTGAGAGCTCCACCAACATATCCTCCCATACGATAAGCTCATGAGGTACAGAGTCTTTGGGAAGGCGATGAAAGGGGAGGACTTCAACCCGAGCCAGAGTCCTTTTGATCCTAAGCTTGTGATGCTATCTGAAGGGACGAAACATGGCTCAGTAGCCATTAGGGATGGACTGATACGTTGTCCTAGAAGTCTCCCAGAGATCAAGAAGCGCCAGATGAGGTCTCTTCCTGAGATGAGGCCTCGATAACGACCAATGGAGCTCGCCATCAAGGCTAGGGCCCAGGAGCTTCTGGCGGAGGCAAACAGGTAGTCGACGCAGAGGGAGAGGGAGTTGGAGGAGAGGACAGCTAGTATGTTGGAGGCGGAGAGGAACCGGAACGACGCGGGTCACCGGGCCCTATACGAGCTCCTCGTGGTAAGTTTCTCCTGCATATTAGCCAAATCATGTATGTGATGTTCGTTTCATTACTAACTAATATGACTGACTCGTGAAAACAAAATGTGCAATCCGTTTGCGAGAAAAACGACCAGACCCCTCAGCCGATGCACCAGCACTAGTGCAGAACCGGGCTATAGCACTGGTTCGTAAGGGCCTTTAGTCCCGGTTCTGTAACCTGCACTAAAGGGTGGAGACTAAAGGCCCCCCTTAGTACCGCTTCTGCACGAACCGGGGCCAAAGGCCCACCATGTGGCACAATCCCGCGTGGTGATCTGGGGGATCTTTAGTACCGGTTGGTAACACCAACCGGTACTAAAGGATTTTTTTTATTTTTGATTTTATTTTTTACGAAAAAATTGAATATTTTTTCCGATTTTCAAATTTCTGAATTATTTGACGATTTTGTCTCTAATCACTGCTCATCATTGCTGTAATCACCCCTCATCAATCCAAATTGTCTAACTTCCTGGACAGTCACCCATCCTCTCATTACTCCAGCCTGAGCACGCTTAACTTCCGAGTTCTAAGTCTGCACGTGTTGTTTACCTGACAATAGTAAGTTGTCAATCCTATTAACCCTCAGGAATTTAGCTTGAACATGAAGTCACATGTTTCACCGTTTTAGTTTGAAACTATTATTTTAAAAAATAAATATTATTTAGTAACCGAGATACTTCTTGAATAAGTAGTCTGACCACAGTTTGACCATAGTTTGACCAAAAGTCAAAAAAACTAAAATAACTATTTATTAACACTAATATTTCTTGAATAATTAGTTTGACCATAGTTTGACCACAATTCGACCAGATTTAACAAATTTTTTAAAACAAACTGAAATTGGAGAAAATCTTTTTTTCCTTTTAGAATTTGAGGTTTCTAAAAAATTGCAAACAAGCAGTAGGCGGTCAAAATTGGATGCGGATTTTCGTGCTGATTTTTTGATATATTATGCGTTTTTTTGACATCGTATGCAAAAGATATGGCCGTTTTACATTTTCATAACACTTTTTTTGCAAAACATGTCCAAATTTAAGTTTTTTAATTTTCCTAACTAGTAGATTTAGTAACATAACTACATCTCGAACGATTTTACTTTTTGAAGTTTTTATCATTTTCTTTTGCTTTTAACAAAATTGAAAAGGCGGTCGGGGGGGGGGGTAGAGTTTGAAAATGGGTCCTTTAGTCTCGGTTTGTGTCTCCAACCGAGACTATAGGTCAGACCCCTTTAGTCCCGGTTCGTGGCACAAACCGGTACTAAAGGTTAGCCCTGTAGTACCAGTTTGTGCCACGAACCGGGACTAAAGGGGCTCGTGGGGCCCCGCCTGACGCCAGCCTGCCACCACCCCTTTAGTACCGGTTCAACACGAACCGGCATTAATGCATAGCCGTTTGAACCGGGACTAATGGTACCATTAGTACTGGGCCAACATTGAATCGAGACTAATGTGTCTCACATTAGGTCCTTTTTCTACTAGTGCAGATTGGTATAGCGGACGCGGTGAGTTTCATTTGAATGGTCATTAGTTACTAGTATTCACATTTCAGTTGCATCATGCTAACTAGACATTGCAAATGATCTTTGGTGCAGCACGCCTCCCGGCAAGCATCGACCGATCCTTCTTCATCTCAAACTAGCGCAACCCCGACCAGTCCTTCTCCGTCTGGCACTAGCGCAAGCCAAACCGTTCCTTCACCTACATACTTAGCTTAACAAATACATACTTAGCTTAAGAAATGACCTACTTAGCTCCAAAATGACCTATACTTATCTTATTTTCCTCAAAAATGACATAATAACCTTACTTAGCTCCAAACTGACATATTCTACCTAGGATAGCTATAAAATGACCTATACTTAGCATTTTTTTTCTCCAAAATGACTTGATATGCTTAGTTAGCTAGAAAATGGCATAACTACCTAGGATAGCTCAATAATGATCTATAGCTATCTTAGCTAGTTCATTTATGACATAATTAGCTCACTTAGGTAAAAAATGGCATAACTACCTAGGATAGCTGAATAATGATCTATAATTAGCTTAGCTAGTTCATTTATGCCATAGTTAGCTCACTTAGGTAAAAAATGGCATAACAACCTTGGTTTAGCTCCCAAATGACCTATACTTAGCTTATTTCCTTGAAAATGACATAACAACCTTACTTAGCTCTGAACTGACATACTTTACCTAGGATAGCTATAAAATGGCCTATACTTAGCATTTTTTTACTCCTAAATGACTTAATATGCTTAGTTAGCTAAAAATGTCACAACTACTTAGGTCAGCTCCAAACTGGCCTACACTTACCATTTTGTCCTCCAAAATGAATAAATTTGCTTAGTTAGCTCAAAAATGGCATAACTACCTAGGTTAGCTCCAAAGTGACCTATTTACCTAGCTTAGCTCTAAAATGACCTACACACTTAGCATTGTTAGCTAGCTAAAGCTAAAAAATGGCATTTTTACCTACCTTAGTTAGAATAAGAAGAAGATAAAGAAGAGGAGAGGAGAAAAAGAATGAGAAGATAAATTCTTTTTCTTCTTCTTCTTCTTCTTTTTCTTCCTTTTCTTCTAGCTAGTCTTCTTCTTCTTCTTCTAACTTTCATCTTTCCTAATTTGTAGATTTGCTTTAGATGAGGAAGCTTGCATTGATGGAGTGTACTCTTCTACTTGTGCTTCCTTTTTGTTTATGGAAACTTATTTTGGATATGTATGTATATATGGATATGTTGTTGGAAGCCATTGTATGGTGGATATGTTGTTGGAAACTTGTATGTTGGATATGTTGTTGGAAACTTATTGTTGGTATGCTTGTTGAAATTATTTTGAAATGTGTGTATATATATATATCTGTGAAATTCTGTCAAACTGAATGAATTTAAGAAAAAACAGAAAAAACAGGGGCTATACAGTCTCTTTGTCGTCTGCTGGCATATGGCAAAGAGCTTTGCCGTCTGCCGGCAAAGCTGCCACATGGCAGCTACCTGTGCAACTTGGGGTGCTCTGGGCTGACCTATTTGGCAGCTTTGCCGTCAGCGGCAGACGGCAAAGACCTTTGCATATTTGCCATCCGCTGGCAGACGGCAAAGATGCAAAGGCCTTTGTTGTCTGCCAGCTGACGGCAAAGCACACCCTTAACCCCTTAACGGACCTAAGCTGCCACGTGTGGTGTCCAGGCTCTTTGCCGTCTGCCAGTATACGGCAAAGAGGGCTTTGCCGTAGCTTATTTAGCCAGACCTGTTGCCATTTTTTGGCTGACGACAAAGGCCTTTGCCATACTCCAGGCATGCCTTTATCGTCAGCCATGGATGACCGCAAAGTGCCTGATTCCTTTAGTGTTGGCACAACTTGTATTCCCGACCAATCTGGCTTTTGGGGATGTAGTGCAGTGGTGTACTGAATGCAGTGTCGTGGTGTAGTGCGGGCAAGTTAAGAAAAAAATGGACACATTCGAGGCTAGCACCATGATGAACAATACTGAGGTAGAGGACATGATGAAGAAGTTGGGGATCACGGAGGATGACTTTGATGATGTGGTAGTAGAGGAAGAGGAGGAGCTCCCTGCTGAAGCAATCCAGTGGATGGCAATCATGCGAGTGCACATAGAGAAAACTTATGCTCAGTACTGGTTTTCAGAAACATGAGGGTGGCTTGGGACTTGGCGAAAGAGGTGAAGATCTGGCCACTCAACAATAATATGTACATGCTGCAATTTTCTTGTTTAGGCGACTAGGAGGGAGTCATGGATGATGGGCTCTGGACTTACCGAGGCAACACGGTGCTTTTGGCGTCGTATGATGGATTCACTAAACCATCAACAATAGCCTTGGACACAATTGAGATGTGGATCCAATTCATGATCTACGAGATAGCTACCCCTACCCCCAATTGAGCCTGGCGCTTGCTAGACCATCCCAGTTCTCTGAGTTCCATTGATCTTAAAAGTTCTAAACTATCCAAATAACCCTCTTTCCGATGCAACCTTGGGACCACATCCATCACATATATGGCCGACTATTTTCCATGGGAAAGACTTAATGACTTAGGGTTTGATAAGGAGAATAGGAGACGGAGAATCCCCTGATATTTGGAACAATAATAGGATAACTAGAGAGCATACAAAGAGGCCGAGAACTTCACAAACACCACAGCCGCCGACAAGCTCGCTGAACACATTGATCACACTATGTCATCAATGGATGAACAACTTATTCAATCGATACTTATTCCCATTGATGCCGAGACTATATTGAAGATCCCTCTTTGCACGAGACAAATATCTTATTTTTGGTCTTGGATTGAGGATAGAAGGGGCATGTTCACTGGGCATTCTGCTTACAAGATGATACAGTGAACCAAGATCAGTAGAGAATCATGGCTGTATGAGCAGGGTGGCCGATCAAACTCAGAGGCTGATTGTCAAGGATGGATAGACTTATGGCATATAAAAGCCCCCCGAAAATCAAGGTGTTCATGTGAATATTAGCACAATACTCACAATGTCCTTCTTCATCATAGAAACATGTCGATGACAAGTGCTTGTTGTTTGTGCAGGTCTAACGATATGTGCAGGCACGCCCTGCTGAATTGCTTGGTTTCAAGGAGCACGTGGGCACTATCATACGAGCAAATTGTCGAGCTATTGAGTCTGAATGTAAATGATGACGCCAAACAATGGCTATTCACCATGCATGAGGTGTTATCACATGCGGACGATTTTATCATGTTTACGATCACTTTTGTGGACGATATGGGGAGCTCGGCACAAAGCTATACATGAGGAGATATATAAAAGCCCTTTCACTTTTCAGGCTTTTGTGCAGAGTTACTTAACTGAGCTGAGAGCTACCCAAAGCACTCAAAGTCCAGTTCCAGGGGCACACGTGATTAGGCCAAGTCAATGTATCGCTCCTTGGGATGATATGGTGAAGGTCAATGTGGATGCGGCGGTTGGACCAGGCGACACTCGAGGCGCAATGGGAGCTATATGCAGAGATCAAGCATGTAATTTTCTGGGTGTGTCGGCCATTGTGTTCCCACATATATCAGATCTTGTTACTGTCGAATCTTCAGCAATCAGGGTGGCACTTGCACTTGGTGATAATCTCTATGAGAGGAAGATTCAGGTGGCTTCAGATTGCAAGGTGGTGTTGCAGATATACATCAGAAGAGCGCAGCTATCTACAGAGCAATCATAACTGAGATCATAGATCAGAAGGCTACTTTTACTAATTGTACATTAGCCATAAATTTAGGAGCTTGAATGTTGAAGCTCACAAACTCGTGAAGCATGCCTTATCCCTAGGGGTTGACCGCCATGTTTGGTTAGGTAACCCCATAGCTAAAGTTGTCTCGCCTTGCTTCAAAACTACTGAGCGTGCGCTGCGGTTTTGACCTAAAGCCTCCGTTTGCTGGAATTAATTGGAATAGTTGAGAAGAAAGTGACCAACGGATGCGTAATGCGTGGAAAGCTGCTGGATAGTTCGGGCCGAATCCTGAAGAAAGTTCAAAGCGCTGTTTGGTGAGCCTACGTAGTATTAGTTCGTTGGTTAGGTAAAGGTTGGCAAGCCAATGATGCTTAGCTGGTCTTTTTGAATGTTTAGCCACACTGGAACTGAGACATGGCCTAGACTCCCATGGGGGGCAGCAGAGGGGAATCTTGGACAATGGGCGAAAGCCCGATCCAGCAATATCGCGTGAGTGAAGAAGGTCAATGCTCCTTGTAAAGCTCTTACGTTGAGTGCGCGATCATGACATATCTCGAGGAAGAAGCCCAGGCTAACTCCGTGCCAGCAGCCGCGCTAAGACGGGGGTGGGGGTGGGGGTGGGGGGAAGTACTCTTTGGAATGACTGGGTGTAAAGGGCATGTAGGCGGCGGGGTTGAAAATGAAACTGTGAAAATCATAATAAGTGGCGGAATGCTCTTGAAACCAATTCACTTAAGTGAGACAGAGGAGAGTGGGTGGTTTTCTATTCGTCCCTATAAACACTAATCATCAACCCGTGCACCTACACGGGCTAGATATACCATCATAGAATCTTGTAAATATACTTTGTAAGCCTATAACTGGAAACATAAAACATGGAACATGCTTTTCAGTTTTTATTTTATAGTGGTGTTTAGTCTTCAAATTTCAGGCAGAATTAAAAGTGGACACGTATGAATTCTCAAGTTCATTGATCAAGCGCATGCAGTTGTTATGGTATACAAAATCGAACATGTTGAGGACTCACATGCATATTTGTAGGAAAAACTAAAAAAAAATTGTAATTATTTCTTACATCATTACATTCAAACCCACACAAAGAAAATACTCAAATAAACATCATTTTTCTTTAAACAGAAGGATCCAACTGACGCCATAAAATGTATCTTTTCCTTATATTCGCCAATTATTGCTCAAATAGCTGTGCATGTGCTGTGTAAATAAGATTTAGATATGGTACATAGAACTTTGTTAGATTTAGACCATAGCTTCAGTGTGAATGTTGCTGCAATGGCACAGAAGTATGATCGGTTTGGCATTGTCTGCTTTGCGATGATCCACTCCCGTGCACAGGCTCTATCCTACGGATCGCCCTATCGGACAGCTAGCAGTATATGTCATGCCAAAAGCTTCTTGACCAACATATGCGCTAGTAAATCTAATTACTCTAAATTATGAAAATATAGTTATTCTGAATTATGAAAATATAATTACCCTAAACTATATATGTACCTTAGATCGTAGAGGCCACCATCGAACAGAACTATATAGGGAGTAGTTGTGCGGTAGTACTGTTGAGATGTAGAAGTGGAAAAGCAATAATGCATAACAAAATCATATTCTATCACACGCTTAGCTTATACTATATATATTGGCACACATTTTCTTTGCATATGCACCTGGTAGATTAAACAATGGAAGCAAACACAGTAGGGCAAACCAATTTCAGATTTTTATCTCAAATCAAAAGCCTAGAAAGGGTGATCCAGGAAAAACATTAATCGCTGCATTGTTGAGAGTCTCATGTTTCAATTTCACCATCCAATCTCATAGAAAAATGTAGGCAGCCGGTGAGGAATCAGCAGATGGTTGCCATGTGCTTCTCGATATTTCTTTTCCCTAATCACCAAAGAACACATAGGCGAGCCCAGCAGTAACTTGATATACAGGAGGCTTCTTTGGTTTGCACCAGTGTAACACGAAAGAACAGATACGCAGCCGTGAAAGTCGCTGGCTGCATGATGGAAGACGCCAACCACATATCGTTGATATTGAACGCAACGCTTGAATATCTTTTTTGACCTCTTCGTTCACCATAACCTTTCATAGTGGGATCCATCTTTCTTAAGCTTTGACACTTGGAAATAATACTTACCATCATATTAATCAAACCTTGCTGCATCCACCGATTTTTTTTCCAACTCATGCATGTGAAACCATGGATATTTCATCAGCAAAAAGTACGAAAAAGGACACAACTATGCACTATTAATTATGTCTGTGCTCAGACATACCGCTCTCCTGCAGTATCCACAAAAGGAAAACCAAGATTTTCAGTTCTCACGCGCCTGACAAACATCATCTATCTTCTGCTTGCAATCTTTCCTGATGATACATCATGTCCGTTGGGGGTAATATGAATTCAAAAGGATGGAAAAAAGACCTGGAAAGAGGGGAATTAGGGATACTGTGCTAAATTGGGACAGGAGAGGAGAGCATTATGCCCTTGAATGGAATCCAGGATGTGAAACGTTGTGCCGCCATAGCGATGATGGCCACAACCATACTTGCACTAGTAGAAAACAGGGCATTTGTCCCGGTTCGTAAGGGCCATTAGTCCCGGTTCATGAACCGGGACTAAAGGGTCGTTACTAATGCCTCCCCCCTTTAGTCCCGATTCTAACACGAACGAACCGGGACAAAAGGTCGCGGCCACGTGAAGCTCCACCTTTAGTCCCGGTTGGTAACACCAACCGGGACTAAAGGAAATTTTATGACTTTTTTTTGATTTTTTTTTAATTTTTTTTAATTTTCAAATTTCCGAATTATTTAAACTCTAATCTCTAATCACCCCTCATCATTCCAAATCATCTAACTTCCCGAACGGTCACCCACCCTCCCACTCCCCCAGCCTGAGCACGCTTAACTTTTGGGTTCTATTCTCCCTCGTTTCCAAGTCTGCACTTGTTGTTTTCCTGACAATATTAATATGTCAATCCTATTAACCTTCAGGAATTTTGCTTGAGCATGAAGTGACACATTTCACTGTTTGAGTTTGAAACTATTGTTTTAAAAAACAATAATTATTTGATAACACTAATATTTCTTGAATAATTAGTTTGACCATTGTTTGACCACTGTTTGACCACAGTTTGACCACAGTTTGACCAGATTTGACCAAAATTCAAAATAACTGAAATAATTATTTAGTAACACTAATATTCTAGATTAATTAGTCTGACCATTGTTTGACCATAGTTTGAATTGTTTTCGATTTTTTTCACTCTACATCTTAAAAGCCCCGTATCTTTTTTCTGTTAGGTTTTTGAGGATTTTGAAAATGTTTAACGGGGTTCCCCCGGTTAAATTTGGATGTAACTTTTCGAGTAGATGATTTTTTATATAAAAAACTTTTTCATCCGAGTTAGTATGCAAAAGTTATCCATTTTACTAAATTCTAGAGAGATTTTGCAAATAAAGTCGAAATTCACATTTGCAAATTTTCCCAACAACTAGACCACGTATCACATGGAAACTTGCTTTTTTTATTATTTTTTTGACATTTTCATCATTTTCTTTTATTTTTTTAAAACTGAAAAGGCGATCCAGGGGGTGGAGTTTGAAAATGGGACCTTTAGTACCGGTTCGTGCCATGAACCGGTACTAATGCCTCAAACCCCATTAGTACCGGTTGGTGGCTCGAACCGGGACTAAAGATCTAACCTTTAGTACCGGTTGGTGCCACGAACCGGTACTAATGGGCATCGCACACTTTAGTCCCGGTTCGTGGCACCAACCGGGACTAAAGGGTCCAGACGAACCGGGACAAATGGCCCACGTGGCCTCTGGGCGCACGAACCGGGATTAGTGCCCCCATTAGTCCCGGTTCTAGACTGAACCGGGACTAATGGGCTAAACCGGCCTGGACCAAAGCCCTCTTTTCTACTAGTGTTGCTTCAAAGAGGAACATCAGTACCGTACCTCCTCCAAGCCTCGAGCAAGCAACACAATATTGTACAGGAGGCCCCATGCCAGCGGTAGGGGCCGATCGCCGTTCAATTCCTGCAGAGGGCCTCTCATCCTTCTAGTACTGAATATGCTAGCAGTCGACTAAAATAGATGATTGAGCTGATAGTGTTATCATTGCCATCTGTAATCGATATTGAATACCTCCTCTTGCATGCTAGATCTAAACATAAAATTTAGCTCAACTGTACACATCTGTTTTGACTCGACAGTAAGGAACCATAATATTGCAACCCTGAGGAACAAAGCAATGGATGAGTACTTGACAACAATTTAGCTCAAGTGTACAGCTAAAAATTTAATTATGAAGGACAAAATTGGTTGCGACAAAATCAGTCACTTGACAACAATTATCACATTTGTCTATGAATATTTGAACCTATGGTCTTTGTTGCGCCCTGGTCGGATGGATTAAAAAACGCAACCATCTAGTACATAGGGAGATTGTGCATATTTCTTACCTCTAATAATCTAATCAAGGCAGTAGAGGAGGATTATGTGCCCTGTGTAACAGGAACACGCATCAGTCGGAGTAGGATCCAGGAGGCCATTATTGAACCAATTTTCACATATCACCAGCTAATGAAAAATAATTTACAAATAGTAACTCTCATCGAATGGAAATAATATCATGCATGGTACTTAAGCCAGCCGTACCTGAAACTTGATGAATCTAATATTTGTTCAAGGAAGTGTCTCACGGCCTTTAACTAAAACTAACAATTTACAGTTGACAGTGATCTAGTTTCATGAAACTATAATTATTAGAAGTCACCAGATGTCTGCCTCTCTTCGATTTCTGCAAGTAGCACCTAGGTGAGCTCACCAAATCACCCCATGTTGCTTTAAGTAGGTAGAAATTTGGCAGATACACAAATATTAGTACGATATCCATTAATTCTAATAATTGATAAAGAAGGACACTCCTCTCATGTGTGTGTGTGTCTGTGTGTTTGGTGCTGTGTATTTCGATGTGAGATCAGTAATTCCAACTCCCTACAATTAAGATATGAATAGTCAGTGGAAACTTACCATTGGGAACCATGGCTTGGGGAGCATGTTCAGACCTGCAAGTTGCTGCTCTCAATCTATTGCCCATGTATATGGATGATTATTAATCTGCTCATATGTTTACACCTCCAGACATTGCCACCGCAGGGATTATTAACATGAACACAACCATCATCGCCATTAAGTTAGCAAAATAGATCAACATACTTGTCGCCATGGCGGGTAGGAAAAGTTTCACGTGTGATGTTCTCTATTGATATCACGTAATCCTTGTAACTAACAGTCAAACGACATGCTAGGCAATCACAAAGGGAAACGTTTCAGGCCGGGGAACCGGCCGAACCTTCGGCCGGTCGCGAGCCACGCTGCACTAGTAGAAAAGAGGGCTTTGGTCCATCCCGGGTTAGCCCATTAGTCCCGGTTCAGTCTAGAACCAGGACTAATGGGGGCATTAGTCCCGGTTCGTGCGCCCAGGGGCCACGTGGGTCATTTGTCCCGGTTCGTCTAGACCTTTTAGTCCCCGTTGGTGCCACGAACCGGGACTAAAGGGTGCGATGCCCATTAGTCCCGGTTCGTGGCACCAACCGGGACTAAAGGGTTAGACCTTTAATCCCGGTTCGTGCCACCAACCGGTACTAATGGGGTTTGAGGCATTAGTACTGGTTCATGGCACGAACCGGTACTAAAGGTCCCATTTTCAAACTCCACCCCCTCCCCCCCCCCCCCCTTGGATTGCCTTTTCAGTTAAAAAAAATAAAAGAAAATGATGAAAATGTCAAAAAATAAAAGAAAATAAGTTTCCCATGTGATATGTGGTCTAGTTGTTGGGAAAATTTACAAATATGAATTTCGACTTTATTTGCAAAATCTCTCTAGAATTTAGTAAAAATGGGCATAACTTTTGCATACTGACTCGGATGAAAAAGTTTTTTATATGAAAAATCATCTACTCGAAAAGTTACATCCAAATTTAACGGGGGAACCCCGTTAAACATTTTCAAAATCTTCAAAAACCTAACAGAAAAAAGTTACGGGGCTTTTAAGATCTAGAGTGGAAAAAATCGAAAACAATGCAAACTGTGGTCAAACAATGGTCAAACAATGGTCAAACTAATTATTCTAGAATATTAGTGTTACTAAATAATTATTTCAGTTATTTTGAATTTTGGTCAAATCTGGTCAAACTGTGGTCAAACAATGGTCAAACTAATTATTCAGGAAATATTAGTGTTACTAAATAATTATTGTTTTTTAAAACAGTAGTTTTAAACTCAAACAGTGAAATGTGTCACTTCATGCTCATGCAAAATTCCTGAGGGTTAATAGGATTGACATCTTACTATTGTCAGCAAAACAACAAGTGCAGACTTGGAAACGAGGGAGAATAGAACCCGGAAGTTAAGCGTGCTCAGGCTGGGGGAGTGGGAGGATGGGTGACCGTTCGGAAAGTTAGATGATTAGGAATGATGTGGGGTGATTAGAGATTAGAGGATAAATTGAGCAGTGATGAGGGGTGGTGATTAAAGATTAGAGGTTAAAAAAATTCAGAAATTTGAAAATAAAAAATTTCAAAAAAAAATTTCAAAAAAAAAAATCATAAAATTTCCTTTAGTCCCGGTTGGTGTTACCAACCGGGACTAAAGGTGGAGCTCCACGTGGCCGCGACCTTTAGTCCCGGTTCCAGTTTGAACCGGGACTAAAGGAGGGAGGCATTAGTAACGACCCTTTAGTCCCGGTTCAAGAACCGGAAATAAAGGCCCTTACGAACCGGGACTAATGCCCCCTTTTCTACTAGTGCTGGCGCCCCGCGCCAGCGCCCCGCGCGAGACTCCTGTTATTGTTGGGCCCCACGTGGACCACCCCTCCTCCCTTTTTTATCTTTCCCCTAACTGCTGCCTTCATCCCCTACCTCCAGACACATCCTTTCCCGTGGCCATTTTTCTTCTTCCTTTTCCCTGCGCTGCTGCCTACCGGCGGCCGCTGCCGGCCGTGTGCTTCGCCGAGCCAGGGGGACTACCCGACTGCTGCTAGTCCTCCTCCTCCGCACATCTTATCCCCCAAAACATCTCTCCTTCTCTCTCAAATAAGCCATGGTTCCAGACGAGACAAGGTCTGGGAAGGAGGCTGCAACCGGTGCCCGGGGAGCCTGCGAACGGCCATGAGACGACGAGCATGGTGACCTCAGGACGGCGAGGATAGGGCAACGCTCCTCCAAGAAAACAATCGATGTCGTTATTTTTTCTACATGCTTCAACCTGCGTCGGAATTTGCTACAAACGGCATCCCATACTGCTGCCACCGGTGTCACATTTTTCTGCAATACAGAATCGACCTCGAATCGATGTCACTTTTTGCTACAACCGTTTTCATTTTTTGCTACATATGTTCAGGCTGAGTTGTGACCCGACGACGGCGGCGATGACTTTTTGGCTGCAACCGTAATAGACTTTTGGTACATCCAGCAACAATTTTTGCTACATCCATTCTTTTTTTGCCGGCAACGATCCAATGGCGAGATACAGCCGCCGGCGATGATGACAAGTTTTTCCGCCGGATAAGCTGCAACGGGCATCGTCAAAAGCTGGAACCAACCATCAGCAGAGGTGCATCTACTGTGGGTGGTGTCCCGGCAACCATATCGGGCACCTCTCGCAGAGCTCGACGCCCATGGCCATGGCGACAGCCCTCGCGGAGCTCGACGCCCATGGCCATGGCAGCACCCCTCGTGGAGCTTGATGCCGATGGCCATGGCAGCACCCCTCGCGGAGCTCGACGCCCATGGCCACGGTAGCATCCCTCGCGGAGCTCGACTCCCATGGCCATGGCGTGCCCTAGCAGCCACGGCGGCATCCCTCGAGCGGAGCTCGACGAACATGGCCGTCGTGTCCATCACCAGGCGTGGAATCATGCATCTCGCGGGTCACAGGGGGGCGCGCGTTCCGCGCGAGGAAGGAGACGAGTTTGGGGGAGAATCGAACGGTTACAAGCGCGCAAATCTTACGGCTACCAAACGACCGGACAAACTTTCGGCCAGTGCGCCAGCGCCTATCGTTGCCCAATCACAAAAGACAATCTGGAGGAAGGCAGCCGCTTGCACTGCTGGGGAGAGGGTCTAGAAAATATAGAACTTTCCCCCAAAATAAGAATCTCCTGAAAAAAACAGAGCAGGAGTAGATGATGAACCGCCGCCGACATGTACCTGCCTTTACCTTCTCGCATGTGCGCCCTCGAATATCAATGGCGCACCGGCATGTGCGCCCTCCTTCAAACTACCATGGATACACATCCACATATGCATAGGCCATCTAGGATTCAGAAACCTGAAATAAAAGGAGATATCAAAACTCAAGTGGAAGGGCAATGAGTAGAGATTGAATTGGTTCATTTTCTTCTAGATGGACTGCATCAGGGATCGTACCTTGCAGTATATAGGAGAACATGGAGAGGCGGCAGAGGAGGAGGAGTGGCGCTGGCAGAAGAGATGCGGCCATGCGGGGAAACCTGTTTTTTCTTTGGGTTTCCATACGAAGACCTATTTTTTCTTGTAAAGAGATGTACCTGTGGGATAATTTGCTAGGACTCTCAGGGATTTCATCTAACGGCTGCAGATATTTCATACTGATATCTGATGATTAATTTTATTAGTTTTATATAGGATTAACGTGACCCTTTTATTTGGGTTCCACACAAAGAATTATTTTTCTTGTAAGGAGACATACGTGTGGGATAATTTGCTAGGACTCTCTTATCGATTTCATCCAACGGCTGTAGATATTTTATACTGAGATCAGATGGTTATTTTTGTTAGTTTTGTAGGATTAACGTGATGCCTCGTTTGGTGCCTTCAATTAGTAAATATATATAAAATAAGATATAAAATATAAGTTAAGATTGTGAGGTACTAAAATTATTATTTTTTGAAAGGAAAAGTTGAAACAGACGCTCACTTCCATGAACACGTGGACACACAACCGGTGGCTCCATGCATGCATGCATGATACATCGCACGCAGTACGCAAGCGGGCTGTTGCCAAGCTAACTAATGGCGCCCGGCCGACAACACAGTACAGCTAGTAGAGCACTCGCTGCCAAACGCCTACGTGAGAGACCCTCGTGAGCCCAGCTATACAACCTCCTCTCCTCCACCCATCCTCGTTCACTCCGCATCTGCAGCCGAATTCCCCCGTCTGCACCGCTCAGTCCCCCGGACAGCCGGACCTCTCCTCGCCTTGCCATGGCAGCCGCAGCACTGAGGGCGCAGCTGAACGCCCATATCGCCGGCATGTACACCAATGTGAGGCCCTTCCCCTCCCCTCTAGTCGTGTGGTATTGGATTTTGGCTTGGCTGGACGACTAACTTGGCCTTTGCCTTTGCTTTGGCGTGGTCGATGTCGATGCAGGGTGTGGTGGACGAGGATACATTCGAGGAGCTGCGGGACGAGGGCACCGCCGCCGAGGTCTCCCGCCTCTTCATCTACGACGCCTCCGAGATCATCGACGACATCGACCTCCAGATGTCCGCCCCCACGCCCTCTGTCATCTCTCCGTCTGCTCTCTGTCTCGGGAACTGACTCATCTTAATTATCTGCTCTGGAAATCGCAGGGAGGAGCCTGAATTGGACTTTGACGAGGTGGAAGCCCTGACGCAGCAGCTCATGCGGTGCACCTCCAGGTGATGACTATCATAAACCATTTCTCTCTCTTCCACCTGCTTATTTTTAACTCTATGTTTGTTTGCCCGCTGCGTCAATGTCGTGCGATTCGGATCTGTTTATACTGGGCAAAGGATTCTTATTTGTCGGTTGCACTACCCCATAGGCGTAATTAGAAGAATCAAGTTTAGTCGAGTTTAGTGTAACAGAGTTACCAGTATCCCGATTAATATCATTGTTATGATGAGGATAAATTGCTGGCATTTTTGGAATAGTCTTGGTATTAATGATCTGCTATTCTGTGTATTGCTAATGGTGGTTTTTCTGGTATTAATGATCTGCTATTCTATGTATCTCTAATGGTGTTTTTTCTAGTTTGTCCACAGCTTTGATGTTGTTTTTTCATTTTGATGTGTCGGCACGGGGTGTGTACCTCATGACACGGCCAGACAATTGAGGTTTGTGTCGTTTTACAGGCGTCGTATAGCCATAGGTAGAAGAGCTGAGTTTAGTCATATATCGTGTAACGAAATTGTTGGTATTCTTCCCAATGTTAATCAAATCGTATAGCTTGGCGAGGGGAATTTTTGTCGTTTTGCAAACGTTTGTTCTACTATCATGTCTGTTCTTCGGGCAATGCCATTATTCTAGGTTGAGAATGAAAAAAATTGTCGTTTTATAAGCATGGCTGGTATTAATGATTTGCAATTCTACATAATGCCAGTGGCCATGTTTCACCATTGGAACGGTGTTGTTTCTATTCAGATTTGTCAGGCGCAGGGTGTGTACGTCATGGACGTCATTTGGGTGTCGTATATCCAAAATTAGAAGACCTCATTGTAGTTGTGTGTCGTGTAGCGGAATTGTCGGTATTCATGACAATTTCATGGTCCGGCAAGAAAAACTTTGTCATTTTCTAAATATTTCTGGTACTACTGATCTGCTATTGCACATAGCGGCAATGGTGTTTTTTTTTCTGCTTCATCAAACAATTTATGGAGTTGACAATCATGATAGGAAATGGCTCCTT
Organism: Triticum aestivum; assembly: GCF_018294505.1. Classification (NCBI taxonomy): domain Eukaryota; kingdom Viridiplantae; phylum Streptophyta; class Magnoliopsida; order Poales; family Poaceae; genus Triticum; species Triticum aestivum. The sequence continues at coordinate 8,580,219 of NC_057804.1, forward strand.
GAGAATATTATTGAGTTGACGTCTCAGTTTATAATAAGTTTGATAAGTTCCTAGTTTTCTGATCTGCATTTTTTTTGCATGTTTCAGTGTTGGTGCACAGCAAGTGAACCTCGCCTGCATGCACTTCGGCAATTTCTATGCCATACAATACAAACAAGGGTCAAAACTTAGTAGCTTATTTAATACTGCTACACAATAATTATTCGCAACATTGTTTTTCAAGGTCTCTATGTAAACCTGACAGCTCATGTTGTCTTTTCTGTCGTTATTTTCAGCTCATATACCAATCTAACATTGTTAAGAAGTATCCTGATTTGCTTTTTCACTTCATCTGCAATCACGTTATTGATATTACTCGGTTCACTATCTGAATATGCTACTCTTTGATGGTTCTCTTGTAATTTATTGGCTCTAGACTTTTGTTTATAGCACAACTAAATTCTTATATGGCTAGAGATTTTTCTTTTTGGAAATATAGGGTTACAATTTTTGAACCATTTCATCTCAGTTCTGTTAACCTCTTCAGAATTTGACAATGTGGTAATTTTGCATTATTTCAGGTCTCTCGTGTCATTGGCTCTTGTTAGGAATGAGTTCTATATTGTGCGACATGAGTTGGAGATCGTGATGCAGGTAGCACCGTATGTGCATAATGTTGGATGTTGATACCAACTTTCCACTAGTTTCATAACCCATAGATTGGTCATATTAAGATAGAGAAATGGGAACAATCTTTAATCCTTAATCTAATTCTTTTGACATTTAGATTTGGAGCACTTAGTTTGAGGTACCGAAAAGTCTCCTTTAGCCGTTAAATGATTATGTGGTAATTTTGTCATCATGTTCGGTAGATGCATAGGGTAGCTAAAAAAAGTGGGAGAAATTCTCTGTTTCCCAGCTTAAATTAAGCTTCACCAAATACCCAAATAAGAAACTAGCTAACTTGTAACATGGTGATTAGTGAAACCATGTGACTTGAGCACCATTATGTGCCATAGACTTATCTTAATCATTTTTCGGAAGGTACTTCTCTTAATCATTGACCTGTTATTCATATTTTGTTGCAGCTCGAAGAGCAGATCGCGGCATGTGGTCCTGACTCCTAAGTAGCGGCAAGTGAAGGGGGAAGAGCCTGGCCCCATGCAATCCCTTGCATTATGCGGTCCATGTGTCTTGGAAGATGTAGCCATTTTCAAAGGGTGTCTAGCACTATAGGGTGCGCGTAAAACTTAGATGAATATTCTCGCTTCGGAACTTTGGGCTCGTAACCCTGTGAAAGAAAACTGTTGTCGTGTGTTGATGTCAGTGTGAAGTCTATATTCTAGAGTGTCGTGGATGTGTTGGCCCCCGCCTACAGGCTGTTTATAAAACATATACTTGGTTGGTTGGTCCTCTAGTGACTTTGTTTTGCTGTTTCTTCTGTTTGTTTTTCTCTATAAGCAAGTCTTGTTGTTGGTTGTTGTACCTAGAGTTTAGCCAATCACCATATTTGGGCATATTAAACATGTCGTTTCGGTCTGAAATTTCAGCATGGCCTTCTTATAAGAGTACGACGGCACTTCCACGAGCAGTAGCCGGAGGAGGGGAAAAACAGAGGGATGGTCTGTGAGGTCACATCCATGAATCACAAAGTTGTCGGTTCGCGAGACGACGTGAAGAGCATCTCTAGGCTTGGGTATGTTTGCATTGGTATGAAAAGTCTGGGCTAATTAAGTCGCCAATTACAGCTCCAACGATGATCGCTGGAACATCATACTACTCCTAGTCCACATAGTTATTTAGACTACCCTGACTCACCAACTGGGCAAGAGAACATGTGGCCATCTTTGTCTTTGTCCTGTAGTGGCTGATCTCACCTATTGCAAACCATGTTCTGATGTGAAACATCGGGTCTTTGATGGTAGTAGAAACTGGTGTTATTCATCACCATGGCTAGCCGATGCTCGTACGCCTCCCTTCCATGACTACTATCGCTTCTCATGCTGGCTCGCCAACTAGGGTATGGTTGGTTGATGAAAGAAAAACTCTACCACACACCAAATTTAGATCCCGCTTTCTTATATATGTGCAAATTTTTTGGTACAACCATGCTCCACATCCAACTCTATCTTATTTTTCCAGAGTGGAGGAAGGGGACACTTTGCGGGACTTTTAGTAGAAAATTTTCCATACAGATAGAAGCACCTATTAAAAAGATACTCCAAAGGCTTCCGGATCATAGTCTCATTAGCTGAAGAACACCCATGCTAATCTATATTAAGTGCATTCAAATCATGCCTTTATTAATTAGTCCAAGGCCTCATCAGCCACAACATCATAAATACAAAGAGGAAAAACATGAAACCAAGTTTTACACAAATCATTGGGGCAACCTTCCCTTGCCATGATGGAATTAGCCCTATTAGTTGTTCTTCTACTCCACTTCACCCGATGCTCTTCTAAAGCAGATAACAAGTCCATTATGTCTTCACAGAGAGGCCCCATCTTGGGGGAGGGGGGGGGGTTAGTCTACAGAGTTCAACGTTATAGCCACACCCTGATTGTCATTAATGAATACAATTGTTTGGTCAAATATGTTGTTTGAGAGTAGTTCATGATGGCCTTTCTAGTTGGAGAGAATAATTCTTTCCTTGATGATTTCTCTTACAAAGATCAAGCATATATATCGAGGGAGAGAGAACCCACTCCCCTGGAACATAGGCATGCAGGCCATGAGAACTAGGAGATCCTAACAATGGTGCATAGACGTCCTGCACAAACGGTTCTCCGTGTTATGGCAGGTTACATTCTCATGTTTTTTTACTTTACAGTGCTTACAAGTTGAGATTTGAAAAAATCTAGCCTAGAACATAAGTCATCAAAACTCATGGCATTTTGAAACTTTAGTCATAAAAAGATATCAAATATCAGACACAAAAAGGGAGTGCTAGACAAAAATGCAAAAAGAATGAAAATAAAGAAGGGGCGCAATAGTTACCGAGCGTTGATATGTCTACAACGTATCTATATTTTTTATTGTTCCATAATATTATAGCCCGACAGCCCCATCCTCTACTCCATTGATGCGCCCACTGGGCGAGATCGGTGGTGTGCCATCTGAGGGAGTCCCGGATTAGGGGGTGTCCGGATGACCTGACTATGACCTTTGGCCGGACTCCTGGGCTATGAAGATACAAGATTGAAGACTTCGTCCCGTGACCGAATGGGACTTTCCTTGGCGTGGAACGCAAGCTTGGCGCGGATATGTAGATCTCCTCCCATTGTAACCGACTCTGTGTAACCCTAGCCCTCTCTAGTGTCTATATAAACCGGAGGGTTTTAGTCCGTAGGACGAACAACAATCATACCATAGGCTAGCTTCTAGGGTTTAGCCTCTCTGATCTCGTGGTAGATCTACTCTTGTACTACCCATATCATCAATATTAATCAAGCAGGAGTAGGGTTTTACCTCCATCGAGAGGGCCCGAACCTGGGTAAAAACATCATGTCCCTTGTCCTCTGTTACCATCAGCCTAGACGCACAGTTCGGGACCCCCTACCCGAGATCCGCCGGTTTTGACACCGACATTGGTGCTTTCATTGAGAGTTCCTCTGTGTCGTCATCTTTAGGCCCGATGGCTCCTCCGATAATCAACAACGAAGCGGTCCAGGGTGAGACTTTTCTCCCCGGACAGATCTTCGTATTCGGCGGCTTTGCGCTGTGGGTCAATTCGCTTGGCCATCTGGAGCAGATCGAAAGCTACGCCCCTGGCCATCAGGTCAGATTTGGAAGTTTGAACTACACGGCCGACATCCGCGGAGACTTGATCTTCGACGGATTCGAGCCACAGCCGGGCGCGCCGCACTGTCACGATGGGCATGATCTAACTCTGCCACCGAACAGTGTCCAGGAGGCCGCCCCAGCGTCCGCTCCAACCCTTAGCTCGAAGCCGACTGCGCCAATCGAGGACGGGTGGCTGGACACCGCCTCGGGGGCTGCAATCCCTACGGCGATCGAGCCGAATACCAGCCTTGTCCTTTACGAAGCTCGTGACTGGGCGCCGATCATGGAGTTCGCTGCCGCAGACATCTTTCAGCACTCGCCCTTCGGCGACATTCTGAATTCACTAAAGTCTCTCTCTTTATCAGGAGAGCCCTGGCCGGACTATGGTCAGCGAGGTTGGGATGCGGACGACAAAGAAATTCAAATCCCACCCACCACCCACTTCGTAGCCACTATCGATGATTTAACCGACATGCTCGACTTCGACTCAGAAGACATCGACGGTATGGACGCCGATGCAGGAGACGACGAAGAACCAGCGCCTATAGGGCACTGGAAGGCCACCTCGTCATATGACATATACATGGTGGACACCCCAAAAGAAGGGAATGGCGATGAAACAACGGAGGTTAACCCCTCCAAGAAGCAGCCTAAGCGCCGGCATCAGCAGCGCCGCTCTAAATCCTGCCAAAGCAAAAACGATGATTCCGGCACGGGAGATAATAACACCCCGGATAGTGCCGAAGACAACCCCCTCCAGCAAGATTCAGCACAGGAGGATGGAGAAACCAGCCCTCATGAGAGAGCGGCAGACAGAGAGGTAGAGGACGATAATCACATGCCTCCCTCCGGAGACGAGGCAAGCCTCGACGACGACGAATTTATCGTGCCTGAGGATCCCGTCGAACAAGAGCGTTTCAAACGCAGGCTTATGGCCACGGCGAGCAGCCTCAAGAAAAAACAGTAGCAGCTTAGAGCTGACCAAGACTTGCTAGCCGACAGATGGACTGAAGTCCTTGCAGCCGAAGAGTACGAACTCAAACGCCCCTCCAAGAGCTACCCAAAGCGTAGGCTGCTATACCAATTAGAGGAGGAAGCACCTAAACCTACATCATCAGCGCACGACGCGGCAGACTGGCCACCTCGTGGCCGCGACAGAGAGGCCTCTCGGCCATCCACTCAAGCCGCACCCCGGCGTCGCTCAAAAAATACCAAGGCACGGGGAAAGGCGCCAGACCTGCGAGATATATTGGAGGACAAGGCAAGGCAAACAAGATCGATCTCCGGATCGCGTGGGCGCCCCACGACACGTAACGATAACCGTCATGCCGGATATGGCAAATACGGCTAGGCCAAACACAGCAGACAAAGCTCATTTGAGCTACGACGTGATATAGCCCAGTACAGAGGCGCCGCACACCCACTACGCTTCACAGATGAAATAATGGATCATCATATCCCCTAGGGTTTTAAACCCGTAAACATCGAATCATACGATGGCACAACAGATCCTGCGGTATGGATCGAGGATTATCTCCTTCATATCCACATGGCCTGCGGTGATGACCTACACGCTATCAAATACCTCCCACTCAAGCTTAAAGGACCAGCTCGGCATTGGCTCAACAGCTTGCCAACAGAGTCAATTGGTTGCTGGGAGGACCTGGAAGCCGCATTCCTCGACAATTTCCAGGGCACCTATGTGCGACCACCAGACGCCGATGACCTAAGCCACATCATTCAGCAGCCAGAGGAATCGGCCAGACAATTCTGGACACGGTTCTTAACCAAGAAAAATCAAATAGTCGACTGTCCGGACGCAGAGGCCCTCGCAACCTTCAAACATAACATCCATGACGAATGGCTTGCCCGGCACCTAGGACAGGAAAAGCCAAAATCCATGGCAGCCCTCACAACACTCATGACCCGCTTTTGCGCGGGAGAAGACATGACCAAGAGCCCTGCTAATTCGGATACCAAGGACAACAATGGCAGGTCATGTCGCAACAAATACAAGCGCCGCATTAACGGCGACAATACTGAGGATACGACAGTCAATGCCGGATTCCGAGGCTCCAAACCCGGTCAGCGGAAAAAGCCATTCAAAAGAAGTACTCCGAGCCCGTCCAATTTGGACCGAATACTCGATCGCTTGTGCCAGATAGACGGCACCCCCGAAAAACCAGCCAATCACACCAACAGGGATTGTTGGGTGTTCAAGGAGGCAGGCAAGTTAAGCGCCGAAAACAGAGACAAGGGGCTGCATAGCAATGATGAGGAGGAGCCCCGACCGCCGAACAATAGGGGACAGAAGGGCTTTCCCCCACAAGTGCGGGCAGTGAACATGATATACGCAACCCACATCCCCAAAAGGGAACGGAAGCGTGCACTCAGGGACGTATATGCGTTGGAGCCAGTCGCCCCAAAGTTCAACCCATGGTCCTCCTGCCCGATCACTTTTGATCGAAGGGACCACCCCACTAGCATCCGCCACGGCGGATTCACCGCGTTGGTTCTAGACCCAATCATTGACGGATTTCACCTCACTAGAGTCCTATGGATGGCGGCAGCAGCCTGAACCTGCTTTATCAGGATACAGTGCGAGAAATGGGCATAAATCCCTCAAGGATTAAACCCACAAAGACGACCTTTAAAGGCGTCATACCAGGTGTAGAGGCCCACTGTACAGGCTCAGTTACACTCGAAGTGGTATTCGGATCCCCGGATAATTTCCGAAGCGAGGATTTAATCTTCGACATAGTCCCGTTCCGCAACGGCTATCACGCGCTACTCGGACGAACCACATTTGCAAAGTTCAATGCGGTGCCGCACTACACATAGCTCAAGCTCAAGATGCCAAGCCCTCGAGGAGTCATTATGGTTAATGGAAACACCGAACGCTCTCTCTGAACGGAGGAGCATACGGCGGCCCTCGCGGCGGAAGTACAAAGTAGCCTCTCAAGGCAATTCTCCAGTCCAGCTATTAAACGTCCAGACACCGTCAAGCGCGCCCGGAGTAACCTACAGCAAGACCGCCTGGCACGTTCCGAGCAAGTGTAGCAGTGCGGCCCCAACCCCAGCCCTCGCGAAATTGCGAAACCAGTACCACGCGTACATAATTACGCTCTGGAAATATCATGGGCATAGGGGGAGGGGCACAACCATGGCACGCCCAAAATGCGGCTCAACCGCATTAGGGGCTCCCGATTTTGTCATTTCTTTTTTCTTACTTTGAGGACTCCATTCTCTGGAAGGCCTGTCCGGCAGTACAATCGCCGAACACACGATGCAACAGCCAGGGAGGTAGCAAGCTACGTCAAATATCCAGGTGGTCTCTATAACGAGCTAAATACCTGTCTTACATAAAGTCTCGCAGCTTGCCCTTGGAGGGGGACATGTCAAATAATCCCATCTCTTGCTTATCGCACTATTTGTATCGTTCTGCTTTCACAGCAGCCTTTTAATAAACAATGCATAGCTCTTGTCTATTATTGCATTCATTTTTTATGTAAATATGTTCAGTCATGACATTATGCAACCGTACACTTTGGTACGGCCAACACACCAGGGGCTTAAGTACTCCAGAATATGGTGTGAGAAGTCTGAACACTCTCACGAGTGCGGCACCCCGAACTTATAGCATTATATGCATCGGCTCCGAATCATGTCTTGGGTCAATAGTTGGGTTTGCCCGGCTCCCATGTTTTGGTAGCTTACGTTCCATTATATCGGCTAAGGTAGCGCTGGGAGAACTACTGCGATTGTGCCCCAGTTGAGCTGGGTTAAGCACCTCAGTAGAGAAAGCTAAAACTGACCGTCATGATAGGGCGAGAGCCGATCGCTGTTCGAGAGGTTTCGAGTCCCTAAAGACTTATGCCGCTTAGAGCGAGGAGCTGGCTTTGTCCGGCCTAGGCGTGGATAGCGCCCCGAACTCGGTCTTCCGAATACTAGGGGCTTTGCCAAAATTTAAAATTATAGAATTCTATGGCTATGTGAGAGTGATAAAGCATTATAGTCCGATTGCCTTGTTCGTTGTGCTGAGCGCCTCCCTCGAAGGACCCAATAATGGGAACAAGAGCGCTCAGGTTTATCCCGAACACCCCAGCACTCGTGGCATGGGGGTAGAAGCCGACGACTCGCCATCTCTCAGATTTGATAAGTGGCCGCACAGAAGGTAATATTGTAAATTCAAAAAGCATTGCTTAGCGCATATGAACAAGTCTTGAGCGCACAGGATAACACGAGCGAGTTTACTCAAATGTTACATATTTGGAACATTCATTCGCCACAAGGAGGGCACCCTTCAGGACGCCCTCATAATACATCTCGGGCCTGCGATGCTCCTTCCCCTCCGGTGGCCCATCTGTCACCAGCTTCTCAGCATCCAGCTTGCCCCAGTGTACTTTAGCACGGGCAAGGGCCCTACGGGCGCCTTCGATGCATACGGAGCGCTTGATGACTTCAAGCCATGGACAGGCATCCACCAGCCGCCTCACCAGCCCAAAGTAGCTCCCGGGCATGACCCCCCCAGGCCATAGCCGGACTATTAGGCCCTTCATGGCCTGTTCAGCTACCTTATGGAGCTCGACCAACTACTTCAGCTGGTCGCTCAAGGGCACCGGGTGTCCGGCCTCAACATACTGGGACCAGAACACCTTGTCCGTTGAGCTCCTTTCCTCTGCTCGGTAGAATGCGGCAGCATCGGACACACTGCGGGGCAGATCTGCGAATGCTCCTGCAGAGCTCCGGACTCGGGTAAGTAACAAGTAATTCACTTTCACGTACTTGCTTTGCATAAAGAATGCCTTACCCGCCGATATATTCTTCATCGCCTCAATTTCCTGGAGGGCTTTTTGGGCTTCGGCCTTGGCAGATTTGGCGCTTTCAAGAGCCGAGGCAAGCTCGGACTCTCGAGTCTTTGACTCAAGCTCCAAACTCTCGTGTTTTTTCACAAGAGCGTGGAGCTCTTGCCGCACCTCCTCCACTCGCGCTCCTCCTTTTTTTGCTCGATGCGCACCATGGCCGCATTGTCTTCGGCCTTGGACAACGCTTCCTTCAGGGTAGCCACCTCGGTTGTGGCCCCTATAACACTCACGTTGGTCCTGTCACTATTTGCAACTAGGTATTTTTATATACTTACATAAGGTACTACTTACCTTCCTTGTCCTCGAGCTGCTTCTTGGCAAGACCGAGCTCGTTCTCGGACCGCTCGAGGCTCTTCTTCAATGCATCGACCTCCGCAGTCAGTGCGGCAGAGGTCAGCAGCGCAGCCTGCATTCCCATCTTGACATATTTATGTTAGACTCCTGCGTATATCTTTTTAGATCCTCAGTCCGGATTTTCTTTCCTACCACCAAACTGAGCATCAGGGGCTAATGTCTATGCGGTAATATTTTTACATGTCTTAAATATATACCTCAAAGCCTGTTAGAAGGCTGGCACAGGCTTCTGTCAGCCTGCTCTTGGCGGACTGAACCTTCTGGATCACCGCACTCATAATAGTGAGGTGCTCCTCGTCGATGGAGGCGCCGTTAAGCACCTCCAGCAAATTGTCCGGTGCCTCCGGTTGGATGGAGGACACCGGCGTCATAGGCTTGCCCTTCTTATGAGGGGGCCGCCTGCCGGACTCCGGAACCACTGAGGGTTCCGGTGCGGTGTCCAGCCCATGGCCGGACTTAGATCCCTCTGGGGTTTCATCCCCTTTGCGCCTAGATCCCGGGAGGTCGCCTTGCGGCGCCTCCAGGACCACCTCCTCCTGGCTTAGCCCCTTTTGGGACTTCACGTCGGCATCGTCCGCGGGGCGAGGGGAGGTAGCAGTCGGGAGTCAAAGACTATTCACATCCGACCAATCCAGGGAGCCGCTCGACGAAGCGTCGAGCCGGGCCTTGGGCGGACTACATGATTATATTCGGCGTCAGAAGATACTGTGCAATAAAGGAACGCCATGAGTTATTCTGGTATCCGGATACTTACGATTTTGCCAGGGGCTTGGCCCTAGACGGCCACTCCTCTCCGCCGTCGTCGTCGCTGGTGGAGTAGTCCGGAAGAAGGGTCTTTCCCTTCTTGGACCCTCCGGCCTCCCCAGTTCGGGTGGCCTTCCTTTTCTTTCCTCCCCCCATTGGAGGGGGAGAGGCTTCTTCTTCCTCCTCGTTTTCGGGGGAGGAGTGCGCTTAGGGGTCGTCAGGCGATGAATCCGACACCACCAGGCGCCAGGAACTCTTTCGACTTCCCGTGGACTTCTTCTTGGCCTTCTTCTTCGGCACCATGTGAGGTGTCGGGTCCAGCAGCTTCGCCAAGCGTGCATCTACTGGGCCTTCGGGCAAAGGAGCCGGGCAGTCAATCTGTCCAGACGTCTTCTTCCAGTCCTGTCAAAGGAGCGGGAGCTTAGATCCCGCGTAGAGTCAAACTATGAAAAACAAGTATCCTGCAAAGGGTAAAACAAGCTTACTGCGCTGGCTTGGCGCTTTGCGCAGAATCCGCGATCCTCGGTAATGGGAGGGGAAACCTCGGAGCCCTTGAATAGCACCTTCCAGGCGTCTTCGTGCGTTGTGTCAAAGAGCCTGGACAAAGTTTGATGCTGGGCCGGGTCGAACTCCCACAAGTTAAAAGCCCGTCGTTGACATGGGAGGATCCGGCGGAAGAGCATGACCTAGACTACGTAGACAAGTTTAACCTTCTTGTCCACCAGGTTTTGGACCCAGGTTTGGAGCCCGGTCACCTCTTCCGGATTACCCCACGACAGGCCCATCCCTTTCCAGGAGGTGAGCCGTGTGGGGATGCCAGATTGGAATTCGGGGGCCGCTGCCCATTCAGGGTCACGCGGCTCGGTGATGTAGAACCACCCCGATTGCCACCCTTTGATGGTTTCCACAAAGGAGCCCTCGAGCCATGTGATGTTGGGCATCTTGCCCACCATGGCGCCTCCGCACTCCGCTTGCCGGCTGCCCACAACCTTCGGCTTGACATTGAAGGTCTTCAGCCATAAGCCGAAGTGGGGCTTGATGCGGAGGAAGACCTCGCACACGACGATAAACGCCGAGATGTTAAGGATGAAGTTCGGGGCCAGATCGTGGAAATCCAGGCCGTAGTAGAACATGAGCCCCCGAACAAATGGGTGGAGTGGGAAACCAAGTCCGCGAAGGAAATGGGGGAGGAACACCACCCTCTCATGGGGCCTGGGGGTGGGGATGAGCTGCCCCTCGTCTGGAAGCCGGTGCGCAATGTCGTTGGACAAGTATCCAGCCTTCCTCAACTTTTTGATGTGCCCCTCCGTGACGGAGGAGGCGATCCACCTGCCTCCCGCTCCGGACATGGCTGGAGAAGGTCGAGGTGGGAAGTGCGGACTTGGGCGCTGGAGCTCGAGTGCGCGGAAATGGATAAGCGAAGGAGGGAGAGGGCGTGGACGGAAAAGGTGGATCCTTATCCCCTTATATGAGCGGACGAAACTGTGTGCCCCCACCAGCCTGGTAAAACTCGCTTATCTCCCAAGTGCCGTGATTAATGGCACGGTTGGGTTACCCACGCCCGTATTGATGAGAATCCCGGAATAAGGGGACATGATCTCTGCTTTGGCAAGACGTGCCAAGGAAACCGCCTCGCTGAACGCGCTGAGGTGGGACAGTAAAACAATTCGAATGAAGGCTTGGCCTTGGGATGATGTCACGCTACGGAATACGTCAGCAGATTAGATTTGTACAAACATTATTCTCTCTACGGTGGTATGTGGAACTTATTTTGTAGAACCGGACACTATCCTTCTGTTCAAAATCTTCTATGAAGTATTCGGAGGAGGAACCCGCCTTGCAATGCCGAAGACAATTTCGCGCCGGACTCGTCGTCATTGAAGCCTGGTTCAGGGGCTATTGAGGGAGTCCCGGATTAGGGGGTGTCCGGATGAACGAACTATAACCTTTCGCCAGACTCCTGGGCTATGAAGATACAAGATTGAAGACTTCGTCCCGTGTCCGGATGGGACTTTCCTTGGTGTGGAAGGCAAGCTTGGCGATACGGATATGTAGATCTCCTCCCATTGTAACCGACTCTGTGTAACCCTAGCCCTCTCCGGTGTCTATATAAACCGGAGGGTTTTAGTCCGTAGGACGAACAACAATCATACCATAGGCTAGCTTCTAGGGTTTAGCCTCTCTGATCTCGTGGTAGATCTACTCTTGTACTACCCATATCATCAATATTAATCAAGCAGGAGTAGGGTTTTACCTCCATCAAGAGGGCCCGAACCTGGGTAAAAACATCATGTCCCTTGTCTCCTGTTACCATCCGCCTAGATGCACAGTTCGGGACCCCCTACCAGATATCCGCCGGTTTCACACCGACACATCCTCACATTAGGGGGGTCAACCCCCCATCTCAACTGCGATTCCTGGATCATCAGGGACACCTCCTCTCCACTCCATCTCCCACATGATGGCCCCTCTAGCACTAGATACTTAATGAGTGATGGTGGTTCACATTTTATTCATGGTGCTTTTCATAAAATGCTTGCTAAGTATGATGTTAATCATAAAATTGCATCTCCATACCATCCACAGTCTAGCGGTCAAGTAGAATTGAGTAATAGAGAGATTAAATTGATCTTGCAAAAGACTGTTAATAGATCTAGAAAGAATTGGTCCAAGAAACTTGATGATGCATTATAGGCCTATAGAACTGCATATAAAATTCCTATGGGTATGTCTCCGTATAAAATGGTTTATGGAAAGGCATGTCACTTACCTCTCGAACTAGAACATATGGCATATTGGGCCATTAAGGAGCTCAATTATGATTTCAAACTTGCTGGTGAGAAGAGGCTTTTTGACATTATCTCACTAGATGAATGGGGAACCCATGCCTATGAGAACGCCAAACTATTTAAAGAAAAAGTTAAAAGGTGGCATGACAAAAGGATACAAAAGTGGGAGCTTAATGTAGGTGATTATGTTTTGCTATACAACTCTCGTTTAAGATTTTTTGCAGGAAAATTTCTCTCTAAATGGGAAGGTCCTTACGTTATCGAGGAGGTCTATCGTTCCGGTGCCATCAAAATCAACAACGCTGAAGGCACAAATCCGAAGGTGGTGAATGGTCAAAGAATCAAACATCATATCTCAGGTAATCCCATAAATGTTGAAACCAATGTTATTGACACCGTAACCCCGGAGGACTACATAAGGGACACTTCCCAAAATGTTTCAGACTCCAAAAGGAATAGGTATGTGGTACGGTAAGTAAACCGACTCCAAAACAGTTATAGTAGCAAATTTTCTCTGTTTTGGAATATTTAAAAAATTAGGAAAATAAGAAGTAGTCCGAAGGAGACACGAGGCATCCACGAGGGTGGAGGGCGTGCCCTACGCCTTGGGCGCGCCCCCTGCCTCGTGGACACCTCGTGTGCCCTCTGGATTCCGTTTTCTTGCACGATACTTCTTTTTGTCGGTAAAAAATCATTATATAATCTCCCAAAGGTTTTGACCATCGAACCATGACAAAATCATATGCTTTTGTTTCGAGCTGTTTTTCTGACAGATCTAGATCACCATGACGTCTTCAGGTGCCCCCAAGGACAAGTTTTCAAGTAGCAAGGGATGGTGGAACACGGACTCAACGCCAACCACATGATGGTCGCGGAGTTCACCAACAACCACAAGTTGGATGCCAAGAACATTGGGGAGACCATCTTCAAGCTTCATGAGAAAATCGAGCACCTCCAAGCCTAGATCTATGACTTGCAAAACCAAAACTGTGAGTATGAATATAGATTCAAGAGGATGAGTTTGGCTGCAGATTTGAGGATCCCGGAGACTCGATCATCCTTCTATGATGGTGAGCCTATGCCCTGGAAGATGGACCATAAGCCTACATCATCAACAACTCCATCATCACCCCCCCAAGAAAGAGACATAAACACATGGGTATGGGCACTCCCCTTGGCAACTACTAAGCTTGGGGGAGCTGCCCTGGTATTGTATCACCATCACATTTCTATCTTTACCGTTTTTCTTAGTTCGATCCTTTTGGTTATATCTTGATCTAGTAGAATAAAGTTTTAGTTCGATCTAGCTTTGATTTTTGTGTTGATACCTATCTATGTAATCGAGTCCATGAGCTATATATAATAAAGATTAGTTTTGAGTTGAGGGCTTTGCTATCTTGCTATGATATTGAGGGAATAAAAGAAAAGAAAGAATAAAAATAAATAAAAAGATCATATTGACCTTTTGGGAGAGTAATGACTTTACACATAAAGAGTATGATGAATAAAAGTTGTTGAGAGTTGACAAACATAGTTTTGGTCATCGTGGAAATTAATAGGAAGTAATAAACAAAGAGAGGTTTTCACATATAAATATACTATCTTGGACATCTTTTATGATTGTGAGCACTCATTAAAATATGATATGCTAAAAAGTTGATGTTGGACAAGGAAGACAACATAATGAGTTATGTTTGCTTATATCCTAAATAAATTATATTGTCATGGATCATCCAACATGTTGAACTTGCCTTTCCCCCTCATGTTAGCCAAATTCTTTGCAACCAAGTAGAGATACTACTTGTGCTTACAAACATCCCTAAACCCAGTTTTGTCATGAGAGTCCACCATACCTACCTATGGATTGAGTAAGATCCTTCAAGTAAGTTGTCATCGGTGCAAGCAATAAAAATTTCTCTCTAAATATGTATGATCTATTAGTGTGGAGAAAATAAGCTTTATACGAGCTTGTGATACGGAAGAAATAAAAGCGACAGGACTGCATAATAAAGGTCCATATCACAAGTGGCAACATAAAGTGACGTTCTTTTGCATTAAGATTTTGTGCATCCAACCATAAAGGATGACACCTCGCCCCGGGCCTATCTTTTATTTTTACCTTCTACCCTTATACAAGAGTCTTGGTGATCTTCACCTTTCCTTTTTATACTTTATCCTTTGGCAAGCTCTGTGTGTTGGAAAGATCCTGATATATATATATATTATATATATTATATATATATATATATATATATATCCAATTGGATGTGGGTTTTCATAAAGTATTATTGTTGACATTACCCTTGAGGTAAAAGGTTGGGAGGCGAAAGTATAAGCCCCTACCTTTCTCTCTGTCCGATTGAAACTTCATACTCATAAGTATCGCGTGAGTGTTAGCAATTGTGAAAGATTAAATGATAATTGAGTATTTGGACTTGCTGAAAAGCTCTTATATTGACTCTTTCCGATGTTAAGATAAAATTGCAATTGCTTCAATGACTGAGATTATAGTTTGCTAGTTTGCAATGAAGTTTCTGATTCATACTTTACATTGTGAATAGATTGTTACTTTAGCATAAGAAATCATATGAAACTATATATGTTGTTGTTCTAAGAATGATCATGATGCCCTCATGTCCGTATTTTATTTAATCGTCACCTCTATCTCTAAACATGTGGACATATTTTTCGATATCGGCATCCGCTTGAGGACAAGCGAGGTCTAAGCTTGGGGGAGTTGATACGTCCATTTTGCATCATGCTTTTATATCAATATTTATTGCATTATGGGCTGTTACTACACATTATGTCACAATACTTATGCCTTTTCTCTCTTATTTTACGAGGTTTACATGAAGAGGGAGAATGCCGGCAGCTACATTCTGGGCTGGAAAAGGAGCAAATATTAGAGGCCTATTCTGCACAACTCGAAAAGTCCTGAAACTCCAGGAAAGTCAGTTTTGGAATATATTAAAAATATTGGGCGAAGAAAGCACCAGAGGGGGCCACCCACCGTCCACGAGGGTGGAAGGCGTGCCCTACCCCCTGGTTGCGCCCCCTGCCTCATGGGCCACCTGGCAGGCCCCCGATGCCCATCTTCTCCTATATGGTGTCTTTTGCCCTGGAAAAAAAATCATAAGGTAGATTTCGGGACGAAGCGCCGCCGTCTCGAGGCGGAACCTTGGTGGAACCAATCTAGGGCTCCGGTGGAGCTGTTCTGCCGGGGAAACATCCCTGCGGGAGGGGGAAATCATCACCATCGTCATCACCATGGATCCTCTCATCGAGAGGGGCCAATCTCCATCAACATTATCACCAACACCATTTCCTCTCAAACCCTAGTTCATCTCTTGTATCCGATCTTTGTCTCAAAACGTCAGGTTGGTACGTGTGGGTTGCTAGTAGTGTTGATTACTCCTTGTAGTTGATGCTAGTTGGTTTATTTGGTGGAAAAATCCTATGTTCAGATCCTTTATGCAATTTAATACCCCTATGATTATGAACATGAATATGATTTGTGAGTAGTTATGTTTGTTCCTGAGGACATGGGAGAATTCTTGTTATAAGTAGTCATGTGAATTTTGTATTCTTTGATATTTTGATGAGACGTATGTTGTCTCTCCTCCAGTGGTGTTATGTGAACATCGACTACATGATAGTTCACCATTGTTTGGGCCTAGGGGAAGGCATTTGGAAGTAATAAGTAGATGATGGGTTGCTAGAGTGATAGAAGCTTAAACCCTAGTTTATGTGTTGCTTCGTAAGGGGCTGATTTGGATCCATATGTTTCATGCTATGGTTAGGTTTACCTTAATTCTTCTTTCATAGTTGCGGATGCTTGCGAGAGGGGTTAATCATAAGTGGGATGCTTGTTAAAGGAAGGGCAGTACCCAAGCACTGGTCCAACCACATATCAAATTATCAAAGTAACGAACGTGAATCATATGAGCATGATGAAAACTAGCTTGACGATGATTCCCATGTGTCCTCGGGAGCGCTTTGCTTTATATAAGAGTTTGTCCAGGCTTGTACTTTGTTACAAAAAGGATTGGGCCACCTTGTTGCACCTTGTTACTTTTGTTACTTGTTACCCGTTACGAACTATCGTATCACAAAACTATCTGTTACCAATATTTCAGTGCTTGCAGAGAATACCTTACTGAAAACTGCCTGCCATTCCTTCTATTCCTCATTGGGTTCGACACTCTTACTTATTGAAAGGACTACGATAGATCCCCTATAGATGTGGGTCATCAAATAGTACATAACATAACTTGAGCTTTAGATTTGGCTCATTATCACACTGATGTCAAATTTATCATTTTTGTATCTTAAAAATGTTATAAACTTTAATACAAAATTTTTGTGACATCATACATTGATGTGCGTTAATGTGCTAGATTTTTTTTACTTTTTAAATGTTCTATAGCATCCGGTGCACCGGTAGCACCATTACTGCGGGTGCATAGGATACATCCCCGCGAGCGATCCGTGGATGGCTTGGTGCGGACGGGCGCGTGCGGTTGCCGATCCATATATTCCTGAACTCGGATCTAGACACAAGATCCTCCGTTGCATGCCACATCCATGGCTCTAGTGAACCAGATCCGCACATGTGATATGTCTCCAACATATTTACTTTTTGTTTTGGCCTCTAATTTATATGATTTGAATGAAACTAACCCAAACTAACGCTGTTTTAAGTAGAACTACCTTGATGTTATTTTTTGTGTAGAAATAAAAATCTCATAATTGGACGAAACTTCGTAGAGATTTTTTATGGAATAAATAAAAAATACCGGAGCATCGGCATCCGTACCAAGAAAATAAGAGAGAAAGTAATTTGGGAGCTGCCACCATCTCTTGTCTTCATTGGGAGCCCTGATCTGGAGTCCATTCCTATCTCCGGAGAGAGGGATTCGTCGTGGTTGTAATCACCAACCCTTCTCCATCAATAATTTCCTGATTCTCACCACCAAGAGTGTGTAATCCCTTGCAGGCATACTAGAGGTAGAGTAAGATGAATGAGATTTCCTATGTAATCATGTTAATTTGTTAGGGCTTGATCCCTAGTATGCACTATGTTTTGAGATTGAAGTTGTTATGACTTTCTTATACTTAATGCTTGTCAATAGGGCCCGAGTGTCATAATTTCAGATCTGAACACTTATGCTTCTATGAATATATTTGACATAATGATCTCACCTTCAAGTTGTATACACCTGTTATCATTCCAAACCTTAGACTTCCAAGTTGACCATTGAAAGTGCTAGTTATCGACTAGATGGGGGGGTGAATAGGCAATTTTTTATAAAAGTCTTCAAAACATGCAATGTCTTCGAAAACGCGGAAGAAAAACAATCACTAAACAGGATACATCGGAATATAAACCACACTAGACATGTCGGTATGTCAACAAAAATTGATGTAAGATGCGAAGATAGAAAACAACTAGGTAGTTCAGAACAATGAGAAGATAGTGTGAAGACAAATATGTAATCAGAGGAAATGTCTTCATACAATGTCTTTGAATAGTATGAGCAGGCAAAGGCTTCACGAAACTAAACAGTAAGTAAAGGAGTGAAGTGATAGAACCACTTGCTCATAGAAGACATGTGATTTGTTTGACCAATTCCAGCTGCTGTGACAGCTATATGTCTGGTTAAGGAGGCTGAGATTGAAATCTGAAGACTTAGTCTTCACCTTATTCCCCTTAAGCTAATATCCGCAAATCTCACCCAATCACTCGGGGAAGTCTTCAAGGTAAACTTCCAAACCTTCACAGACTTCGTTCACTAGCAATCCACAATGACTCTTGGATGCTCAGAATTCAACACCTAACCGGTTGGAAGATCACAGTCTTCAAGTGTAACAAGTCTTTGGTTCACGCAGAACAGAAAGGCTTCAGTGATGCTCAATCACTTTGGGCTCTGGGTGTTCTGGGTTTGTCCTCGCAAGGAATTTCTCTCAAGGCTTAAGAGGTGGGTTGCTCTCAAACGATAACAACCATGTAATAACTCGAAACAACCACCAACTTATGCTAGAGGTGGTGGGCTATTTATAGCCAGGAGGCAACCTGACATGATATGAACAAAATGACCCTGGGTCAATGGGCAACCGACATGTGTCCAACAACCGTATTTGAAACACACGCGACAGCTTTACTTGAGCTCCAACTAAAGCTAACTCAACGAACCTTGGAAAAGGTGTTCTCTCACTGTCTACACTAGAAGACATAGAGTTTTAGGTTCAACATCAAGTCAGTTTCTAACTTTGTTTACCTCGACCCCATTTAACAATACGGTGGTTCCTATGGCTCAAGAAAGGCGAAAATGAAACTATCAAAAGACTATGTCTTCGTGCTCCATTGTATTCAAGCGAAAGTCCACACGTCCCATTGTCTTCAAATAAATGTCTTCCCGTACCACCATTATCTTTAATGTCTTCATACATGTTTAGGAGTCATATTTGATTGGTAAGCCGAATCTCTAGGGACTTCTATCTGTGTTCTCCTGTGAATCTCATAAATAGATTAGTCCCTCAACCAAATTTGTCGTCAATACTCCATAACCGATGATATGTCCATTTTGCATCATGTTTTTATATTGATATTTATTGCATTATGTGCTGTTATTACGTATTTACGTACAATACTTATGTCTTTTCTCTCTTATTTTACAAGGTTTAGACAAAGAGGGAGAATGCCGACAGCTGGAATTCTGGACCGGAAAGGAGCAAATCTGAGAGACCTATTCTGCATAACTCCAAAAATCCTCAAAATTTACAGAGAATTATTTTGGAATATATAAAAAATATTGGGTGAAGAAAATACAAGAGGGGACCCACCAAGTGGCCACAAGGATGGGGGCGCGCCCTACCCCCTGGGCGCGTCTCCCTGGCTTCAGGGCCCCTTGGCAAGCCTTTGGTGCCCCTCTTCTACTATATGATGTCTTTTGACCTGGAAAAAAATCAGAAGAGAGCTTTCAGGATGAAGTGCCGCCGTCTCGAGGCGAAACTTGGGCAGAACCAATCTAAGATTCAGGTGGCTTCAGATTGCAAGGTGGCGTTGCAGATATACATTAGAAGAGCGCAACTACCTATAGAGCAATCATAACTGAGATCATAGATCGGAAGGCTACTTTTACTAATTGTACATTAGCCATGAATTTAGGAGCTTGAATGTTGAAGCTCACAAACTCGTGAAGCATGCTTTATCCCTAGGGGTTGACCGCCATGTTTGGTTAGGTAACCCCATAGCTGAAGTTGTCTCGCCTTGCTTCAAATCTACCGGGCGTGCGCTGCGATTTTGACCTAACGGCCTCCATTTGCTGGAATTAATTGGAATAGTTGAGAAGAAAGTGACAAACGAATGTGTAATGCGTGGGAATCTGCCGAATAGTTCAGGCCGAATCCCGAAGAAAGTTCGTTGGTCAGGTAAAGGTTGGCCAGCCAATGATGCTTAGCTGGTCTTTTTGAATGTTTAGCCACACTGGGACTGAGACATAGCCCAGACTCCCATGGGGGGCAGCAGAGGGGAATCTTGGACAATGGGCAAAAGCCCGATCTAGCAATATCGCGTGAGTGAAAAAGGTCAATGCTCCTTTTAAAGCTCTTACGTTGAGTGCGCGATCATGAAATATCTCGAGGAAGAAGCCCCGGCTCACTCCGTGCCAGCAGCCGCGCTAAGACGGGGGGGGGGGGGGGTAAGTACTCTTTGGAATGACTGGGTGTAAAGGGCATGTAGGCGGCGGGTTGAAAATGAAACTGTGAAAATCATAAAAAGTGGCGGAATGCTCTCGAAACCAATTCACTTAAGTGAGACAGAGGAGAGTGGGTGATTTTCTATTCGTCCCTATAAACACTACTCATCAATCCGTGCAGGTGCACGGGCTAGATATACCATCATAGAATCTTGTAAATATACTTTGTAAGCCTATAACTTGAGACATAAAACATGGAACATGCTTTTCAGTTTTTATTTTATAGTGGTGTTTAGTCATCAAATTTCAGGCAAAATTAAAAGTGGACACGTATAAATTCTCAAGTTCATTGATCAAGCGCATGCAGTTGTTATGGTATACAAAATTGAACATGCTGAAGACTCACATGCATATTTGTAGGAAGACTAAAAAAAATTGTAATTATTTCTTACATCATTACATTCAAACCCACACAAAGAAAATAGTCAAATAAACATCATTTTTCTTTAAACAGAAGGATCCAACTGACGCCATAAAATGTATCTTTTCCTTATATTGGCCAATTATTGCTCAAATAGCTGTGCATGTGCTGTGTAAATAAGATTTAGATATGGTACATAGAACTTTTGTTAGATTTAGATCATAGCTTCAGTGTGAATGTTGCTGCAATGGCACAGAAGTATGATCGGTTTGGCATCATCTGCTTTGCGATGATCCACTCCCGTGCACAGGCTCTATCCTACGGATCGTCCTATCGGACAGCTAGCAGTATATGTTATGCCAAAAGCTTCTTGACCAACATATGTGCTAGTAAATCTAATTACTCTAAATTATGAAAATATAGTTATTCCGAATTATGAAAATATAATTACCCTAAACTATATATGTACCTTAGATCGTAGAGCCACCATCGAACAGAACTATATAGGGAGTAGTTGTGCGGTAGTACTGTTGAGATGTAGAAGTGGGAAAAGCAATAATGCATAACAAAATCATATTCTATCACACGCTTAGCTTATACTATATATATTGGCACACATTTTCTTTGCATATGCACCTGGTAGATTAAACAATGGAAGCAAACACAGTAGGGCAAACCAATTTCAGATTTTTATCTGAAATCAAAAGCCTAGAAAAGGTGAATCTGCCGAATAGTTCGGGCCGAATCCTGAGGAAAGTTCAAAGCGCTGTTTGACGAGCCTACGTAGTATTAGTTAGTTGGCCAGGTAAAGGCTGACAAGCCAATGATGCTTAGCTAGTCTTTTTGAATGATTAGCCACACTGGGACTGAGACATGGCCCAGACTCCCATGGGAGGCAGCAGAGGGAATCTTGGACAATGGGCGAAAGCCCGATCCAGCAATATCGCGTGAGTGAAGAAGGTCAATGCTCCTTGTAAAGCTCTTACGTTGAGTGCGTGATCATGACATATCTCGAGGAAGAAGTAACTCCATGCCAGTAGCCGCGCTAAGACGGGGGGGGGGGAGGGGGCATGTACTCTTTGGAATGACTGGGTGTAAAGGGCATGTAGGCGGCGGGTTGAAAGTGAAGCTACAAAAATCATAAAAAGTGGCGGAATGCTCTTGAAATGAATTCACTTAAGTGAGATAGAGGAGAGTGGATGGTTTTCTATTCGTCCGTATAAACACTAGTCATCAACCCGTGCAGCTGCACGGGCTAGCGACTTGAGTCTGAAAACTTTGTGTTTAATATACTTTGGAAAAAGAATAAACATTGAATAACATTCATAATTTCTAATTATAAGTGTAGTTTTTGAAATCACGGTTACATTGTTTAGCCTTTCAAGCAATGCACAACAATAATTAGTGGCAATGCACAACAATAACATTCATAATTTATAATTTCAACCGTGGTATTATAGGAGCATACCACATCACCTTGGCAGGAATCTTCTTCCTGGAGCGCTCGCCCTCGACTTCTCCAGGGTCATCGCGGCTGATCTTATAGCGCAATGCACCGCATACGGGGAACGCGTTCAAATCCTCGTACTCACCACAGTAGATGATGCAGTCATTAGGGCATGCATGTATCTTCTGCACCTCTAATCCTAGAGGGCAGACAACCTTCTTTGCTTCGTACGTACTCGGGCAATTTGTTGTCCTTTGGAAGCATCTTCTTTAACATTATCAGCAACTTTCCAAATCCCTTGTCAGATACACCATTCTCTACCTTCCATTGCAGCAATTGTAGTGTGGTGCCCAGCTTTTTCTTGTCAGCTTCACAATTTGGGTACAACAATTTCTTGTGATCCTCTAACATGCGCTACAACTTCTTCTCCCCCTTTTCACTTGTGCAGTTTCTCTTTGCATCAGCAATGGCACGACCTAGATCATCAGCGGGCTCATCTGATGCCTCTTCTTCAGCTTCTTCCTGCATTCCCGGCTCAATTTCTTCTCCCATTGTTGTACCATCGTATTCAGGGAACCCATGGCCAGGATAGCTATCGTCGTCCTCTTCTTCTTCACTGTCTTCCATCATAACCCCTCTTTCTATGTGCTTAGTCCAAACATTATAGTGGGGCATGAAACCGGACTCAAACAGGTGGACGTGAATGGTTCTTGACTTAGAGTAATTCAGATCATTCTTACAGTTAGCACATGGACAAGGCATAAAACCATCCGCCCACTTGTTTGCCTCATCTGCAAGCAGAAACGTATGCACACCATTAATGAACTGGGGAGAGCATCGGTCATCGTACATCCACTGCCGGTTCATCTTCATTTACACAACACCGAAAAGACCAAATTAATACAAGTTCATACAAAACAACATACAAATAACTCTGTAGCTAAAGTATTTAAATGCAACAACAAATGCGATCAAGATCGCAAATAAGGTAACAATTGATCCAACAACATAATGATACCAAGCCACACTATCGATGGCATATTTTTTAATCTTTCTAATCTTCAAGCGCATTTTCTCCATCTTGATCTTGTGATCATCGACGACATCGGCAACATGCAACTCCAATTCCATGTTCTCCCCCTCAATTCTTTTCAATTTTTCTTTCAAATACTTGTTTTCTTTTTCAACTAAATTTAACCTCTCGAGAATAGGGTCGGTTGGAATTTCCGATTCACATACCTCCCAGATAAAAATATCTGTCAACTTGATGGGCATAATTTGTCATAAACACGAAATGCAACAAATAGTTATAAAAGGGAATATACCACATCCGAATCATAACCCGGACGAGGGCCGACGGGGACGGATATCAAAACCATGACACTATGTATAACAAACAACATACATGTAAGATAATTATACAAGTAACTATATATCTAAATAACAAAAACATGATTTTTCTTATATTAAAAAGATAAGAACAAGAGACTCATCACAAGGTGGTGCCGGCGACGGGACGGTGCGGGCGGTCGACGGTGGTTAGGACGGAGACGGGAAGGCACTAAGTAAACCACACCTACATATGCAAACTAAGAGTTATTTTGACCTCAAATTGCATATAAATCAAATAAACTACAACATATATATAATTCCTCCCAAACTAAAAACCCACAAATCACTATACTTATAGAGCATTGCAAGAGCTAATGTAACAATGAGAGATGAAAGGACAGAGTTGCTAACCTTTGTGATCACTTGGACGGATGGGGTGCCTTCAAATGTTGGAAAATTTTGGCAAAAATGGAGGTGGGAGATCGAGCAAGAGGGGAAGAAAACAAAGAGGAGGGGAAAAGTAGAGGGCTTCGGCTCGGACTGGAAGAAGCACTATATAGAGTGATATCTGTAGTGTTGGTTGGTTACACGAACCGAGACTACAGGTCAACTTCTAGTCTCGGTTCATGGCATGAACCGGTACTATAGGTCATGGTGCGGCTGCAGCCTGCCGCAAGCCTGCAACCACCTCTTTAGTACTGGTTTGTGGCACGAACCGGTACTAAAGGTTCGCCATGAACTGGTAGTAATGAGAGCAGCCCATCTAGCCGTTGGAACCGGCAGTAATGGTCACATTAGTGTCGGTTCTATTAAAAACCGGGACTAAATAGTTGAACATTAGGCCCTTTTTCTACTAGTGGTTACTTGACGGGCACTATTTTTGTAAGGCAAATGCCAAATAATTGGTCGGTATTAAATGTTGGTTGCCTAAACAAAATATTGTAATTTTTTGGTCGGTGAAACAAACTCCCATCTGACCGTCGGTCGAGAAATGTCCATGGCAACCCTAACTAATTGTTGGATGGGAAAAACACTATTTGATAGTCGGTCGGGAAAGGACCATAGTAGCTCAAATGGACTGTCGGTCGGGAAAGGTCCGTGGCAGGCCCAACAGAATGTTGGTCACGAAAGATATACTATAGCCGACAAGCAGTCGGTTCGGAATAACATGTCGGTCGGGAAAGGGTTTTCCTGTCTGGACTTTCCCGAAGGATCTTTGCCGTCAGCCAGCTCACGACAAAGAAATTTTTTGCCATCAGCTTACAGAAAACTGACGGCAAAGAAAGAGCCAATGACAAAGAGCATGTTTGCCGTCCGGCATAGCAGCCGACAAAGAGGGAGGGTGGTCCACTAAGGAGTACCACCTAACGACCACTTTCTTTGGCGTCTGCTAGCGGACGACAAAGATTGCAGCTAATGGCTACATATGGCCCACCCCACACCTCCCACTCTCCATTTCTCTTTCTCTCTCACTCCACCGTGCCGACCCCGACCCCAACCGCCGCCGCCGCTCCCGACCCCCACCTC
>NC_057804.1:8606264-8608995 GCF_018294505.1 Triticum aestivum
GATCCCCGAAACGACACTCGAGACCCCGACACGGCACCCCCAACCTCGACACAGCACCCCGACCCTAACATGACACCCCCGACACCCCGACCCCCAGAGGCCGACGGGGTCATATATTTCTGAATTATGAGTTAGGTCAGGTATTCAATTATTATTATGTATATATACATATATATTATTATTAATTAGTTCATGTTATTAGGTATTCAATTTTTTATTATGTTCATGATGATGATACACACTTAATTTTTTTATTATGTTTATGTTGTACTAACTTCATTTACTCTTTGTCATTGTAGGTGTTGACAGATGGTGGGCGCGGGTCGAGAGCGCTCCGAGCCTCCTTCTTCGGAGCGTGCTAGGAGGTGTGTTGTTATTCACTCCAGCACCTACGGAGAGCGCTGATAGACAGCACACAGACACTAGCGGGCGCTTCTTCTTCGACCGAGAGAGGTCGGGGGAAGACGAAGAGGGGTACAGCTAGAGGTGGACGTGGCGGCGGGATAGGTAGGAAGGCTGCTACGCCTTCCTCGCCGCCACCCCAGCTGATTCTTTGGACCACTGTAGTGCTTCGTCCTAGGTGGACCCGTCTGACTTGGACCCTTCTCGGACTCCGGTCCACAAGCCTCGGGCCAACGAGCCTACATCCGACGAGACTCGGGTCCTAGAGTCTTCGTCCTAGGAGACTCGGGTCCCAGAGTCTTCGTCCCGCGTGACTCCGGAGACTAGTGGCCATGCTGATGGTGGCGAGGACACCTTGTCTGACGATAGCTACAATGATGGCGAGCTAGTTGAGGGGGGCAAGAAGTTCTACCAGCGTGGTGGTACAGATCTCCCATCCGTGTCGGCGACCCGCGACCAGAGGTGGTTGATTGAGCCTAAAGGGGAGAAGTAAGTGCATTTACTCCTTTATAACCTTTTGCCTTCATGTTTCTTCAAATTAATATCTAATGTGTTGGCCTTGTCATACTGCAGGGGTTGGATACGTGCCTCTGATGTCCGCAGGCCCAACCAGGTCCTTGGTGTGATTTGCCGGCACCACTTCCCGGGATGGGTCACATTGCCCGATGAGGGTGAGGTTCCATAGCTAGCACTGACCTGGGAGCTGCACAAGGCTGCCCCGGCCCCGCCGAGGGAGATGGTCGACGGTGTCATGTGCGAGACGGTGGCCGACATTGTGAGACGACGGTTTTGGGTAATTTCTCCTTTAAATTAAAAATCAACAATACTTAGTGATTGTACTAATCAGTGTTGTCTTGTTTGATTGCAGACCTTCTACAGGTGTCTTGAGGAACACGAGGCAGACACGGAGGCAAACAGGTAGTTGACGCAGAGGGAGAGGGAGTTGGAGGAGAGGACAGCTAGTATGTTGGAGGCGGAGAGGAACCGGAACGACGCGGGTCACCGGGCCTTATACGAGCTCCTCGTGGTAAGTTTCTCCTGCATATTAGCCAAATCATGTACGTAATGTTCGTTTCATTACTAGCTAATATGACTGACTCGTGAAAACAAAATGTGCAGTCCGTTTGCGAGAAAAACGACCAGACCCCTCAGCCGATGCACCAGCACTAGTGCAGAACCGGGCTATAGCACTTGTTCGTAAGGGCCTTTAGTCCCGGTTCTGTAACCAGCACTAAAGGGTGGAGACTAAAGGCCCCCCTTAGTACCGCTTCTGCACGAACCGGGGCCAAAGGCCCACCATGTGGCACAATCTCGCGTGGTGATCTGGGGGATCTTTAGTACCGGTTGGTAACACCAACCGGTACTAAAGGATTTTTTATTTTTGATTTTATTTTTTTCGAAAAAATTGAATATTTTTTCCGATTTTCAAATTTCTGAATTATTTGATGATTTTGTCTCTAATCACCGCTCATCATTGCTGCAATCACCCCTCATCAATCCAAATCGTCTAACTTCCTGGCCAGTCACCCATCCTCTCACTACTCCAGCCTGAGCACGCTTAACTT
Organism: Triticum aestivum; assembly: GCF_018294505.1. Classification (NCBI taxonomy): domain Eukaryota; kingdom Viridiplantae; phylum Streptophyta; class Magnoliopsida; order Poales; family Poaceae; genus Triticum; species Triticum aestivum. Next base: position 8,608,232 of record NC_057804.1, read on the forward strand.
CCGAGTTCTAAGTCTGCATGTGTTGTTTACCTGATAATAGTAAGTTGTCAATCCTATTAACCCTCAGGAATTTAGCTTGAACATGAAGTCACATGTTTCACCTTTTTAGTTTGAAACTATTATTCTGAAAAATAATTATTAGTAACCGAGATACTTCTTGAATAAGTAGTCTGACCACAGTTTGACCATAGTTTGACCAAAAGTCAAAAAAACTAAAATAACTATTTATTAACACTAATATTTCTTGAATAATTAGTTTGACCATAGTTTGACCACAATTCGACCAGAATTAAGAATTTTTTTAAAAAAAAACTGAAATTGGAGCAAATCTTTTTTTCCTTTTAGAATTTGAGGATTCTAAAAAATTGCAAACAAGCAGTAGGTGGTCAAAATTGGATGCGGATTTTCGTGCTGATTTTTTTGATATATTATGCATTTTTTTACATCGTATGCAAAAGATATGGCCGTTTTACATTTTCATAACACTTTTTTTGCAAAGCATGTCCAAATTTAAGTTTTTTAATTTTCCTAACTAGTAGATTTAGTAACATAACTACATCTCGAACGATTTTACTTTTTGAAGTTTTTATCATTTTCTTTTGCTTTTTACAAAATTGAAAAGGTGGTCTGGGGGGGGGTAGAGTTTGAAAATGGGTCCTTTAGTCTCGGTTTGTGTCTCCAACCGAGACTATAGGTCAGACCCCTTTAGTCCCGGTTCGTGGCACAAACCGGTACTAAAGGTTAGCCCTGTAGTACCGGTTTGT
>NC_057804.1:8609321-8627997 GCF_018294505.1 Triticum aestivum
GCCACGAACCGGGACTAAAGGGGCTCGTGGGGCCCCGCTTGACGCCAGCCTGCCACCACCCCTTTAGTACCGGTTCAACACGAACCGGCATTAATGCATAGCCGTTTGAACCGGGACTAATGGTACCATTAGTACTGGGCCAACATTGAACCGAGACTAATGTGTCTCACATTAGGTCCTTTTTCTACTAGTGCAGATTGGTATAGCGGACGCGGTGAGTTTCATTTGAATGGTCATTAGTTACTAGTATTCACATTTCAGTTGCATCATGCTAACTAGACATTGCAAATGATCTTTGGTGCAGCATGCCTCCCGGCAAGCATCGACCGATCCTTCTTCATCTCAAACTAGCGCAACCCCGACCAGTCCTTCTCCGCCTGGCACTGGCGCAAGCCAAACCGTTCCTTCACCTCCATGATGATGGTAAGTGTTTTGCTTAACAAATGCATACTTAGCTTAAGAAATGACCTACTTAGCTCCAAAATGACCTATACTTATCTTATTTTCCTCAAAAATGACATAATAACCTTACTTAGCTCCAAACTGACATATTCTACCTAGGATAGCTATAAAATGACCTATACTTAGCATTTTTTTCCTCCAAAATGACTTGATATGCTTAGTTAGCTAGAAAATGGCATAACTACCTAGGATAGCTCAATAATGATCTACAGCTAGCTTAGCTAGTTCATTTATGACATAATTAGCTCACTTAGGTAAAAAATGGCATAACTACCTAGGATAGCTGAATAATGATCTATAATTAGCTTAGCTAGTTCATTTATGCCATAGTTAGCTCACTTAGGTAAAAAATGGCACAACAACCTTGGTTTAGCTCCCAAATGACCTATACTTAGCTTATTTCCTTGAAAATGACATAACAACCTTACTTAGCTCTGAACTGACATACTTTACCTAGGATAGCTATAAAATGGCCTATACTTAGCATTTTTTTACTCCTAAATGACTTATTATGCTTAGTTAGCTAAAAATGTCACAACTACTTAGGTCAGCTCCAAACTGGCCTACACTTACCATTTTGTCCTCCAAAATGAATAAATTTGCTTAGTTAGCTCAAAAATGGCATAACTACCTAGGTTAGCTCCAAAGTGACCTATTTACCTAGCTTAGCTCTAAAATGACCTACACACTTAGCATTGTTAGCTAGCTAAAGCTAAAAATGGCATTTTTACCTACCTTAGTTAGAATAAGAAGAAGATAAAGAAGAGGAGAGGAGAAAAAGAATGAGAAGATGAATTCTTCTTTTTCTTCTTCTTCTTCTTTTTCTTCTTCTTTTTCTTCCTTTTCTTCTAGCTAGTCTTCTTCTTCTTCTTCTAACTTTCATCTTTCCTAATTTGTAGATTTGCTTTAGATGAGGAAGCTTGCATTGATGGAGTGTACTCTTCTACTTGTGCTTCCTTTTTGTTTATGGAAACTTGTTTTGGATATGTATGTATATATGGATATGTTGTTGGAAGCCATTGTATGGTGGATATGTTGTTGGAAACTTGTATGTTGGATATGTTGTTGGAAACTTATTGTTGGTATGCTTGTTGAAATTATTTTGAAATGTGTGTGTATATATATATATATATCTGTGAAATTCTGTCAAACTGAATGAATTTAAGAAAAAACAGAAAAAACAGGGGCTATACAGTCTCTTTGTCGTCTGCTGGCATATGGCAAAGAGCTTTGCCATCTGCCGGCAAAGCTGCCACATGGCAGCTACCTGTGCAACTTGGGGTGCTCTGGGCTGACCTATTTGGCAGCTTTGCCATCAGCGGCAGATGGCAAAGACCTTTGCATCTTTGCCATCCGCTAGCAGATGGCAAAGATGCAAAGGCCTTTGTCGTCTGCCAGCTGACGGCAAAGCACACCCTTAACCCCTTAACGGACCTAAGCTGCCACGTGTGGTGTCCAGGCTCTTTGCCGTCTGCCAGTATACGGCAAAGAGGGCTTTGCCGTAGCTTATTTAGCCGGACCTGTTGCCATTTGTTGGCTGATGGCAAAGGCCTTTGCCATACTCCAGGCATGCCTTTATCGTCATCCATGGCTGACCGCAAAGTGCCTGATTCCTTTAGTGTTGGCACAACTTGTATTCCCGACCAATCTGGCTTTTGGGGATGTAGTGCAGTGGTGTACTGAATGCAGTGTCGTGGTGTAGTGCGGGAAAGTTAAGAAAAAAATGGACACATGCAAGGCTAGCACCATGATGAACACTACTGAGGTAGAGGAGATGATGAAGAAGTTGGGGATCACGGAGGATGACTTTGATGATGTGGTAGTAGAGGAAGAGGAGGAGCTCCCTGCTGAAGCAATCCAGTGGATGGCAATCATGCGAGTGCACATAGAGAAAACTTATGCTCAGTACTGGTTTTCAGAAACATGAGGGTGGCTTGGGACTTGGCGAAAGAGGTGAAGATCTGGCTACTCAACAATAATATGTACATGCTGCAATTTTCTTGTTTAGGCGACTAGGAGGGAGTCATGGACGATGGGCTCTGGACTTACCGAGGCAACACGGTGCTTTTGGCATCGCATGATGGATTCACTAAACCATCAACCATAGCCTTGGACACAATTGAGATGCGGATCCAATTCATGATCTACCAGATAGCTACCCCTACCCCCAATTGAGCCTGGCGCTTGCTAGACCATCCCGGTTCTCTGAGTTCCATTGATCTTAAAAGTTCTAAACTATCCAAATAACCCTCTTTCCGATGCAACCTTGGGACCACATCCATCACATATATGGCCGACTATTTTCCATGGGAAAGACATAATGACTTAGGGTTTGATAAGGAGAATAGGAGACGGAGAATCCCCTGATATTTGGAACAATAATAGGATAACTAGAGAGCATATAAAGAGGCCGAGAACTTCACAAACACCACAGCCACCGACAAGCGTCGCTGAACACATTGATCACACTGTGTCATCAAGGGCTGAACAACTTATTCAATCGATACTTATTCCCATTGATGCCGAGACTATATTGAAGAACCCTCTTTGCACGAGACAAATATCTTATTTTTGGTCTTGGATTGAGGATAGAAGGGGCATGTTCACTGGGCATTCTGCTTACAAGATGATACAGTGAACCAAGATCAGTAGAGAATCATGGCTGTATGAGCAGGGTGGCCGATCAAACTCAGAGGCTGATTGTCAAGGATGGATAGACTTATGGCATATAAAAGCCCCCCGAAAATCAAGGTGTTCATGTGAATGTTAGCACAATACTCACAATGTCCTTCTTCATCATAGAAACATGTCGATGACGAGTGCTTGTTGTTTGTGCAGGTCTAACGATATGTGCAGGCACGCCCTGCTGAATTGCTTGGTTTCAAGGAGCACTGAGCACTATCATACGAGCAAATTGTCGAGCTATTGAGTCTGAATGTAAATGATGACGCCAAACAGTGGCTATTCACCATGCATGAGGTTTTATCACATGCGGACGATTTTATCATGTTTACGATCACTTTTGTGGACGATATGGGGAGCTCGGCACAAAGCTATACATGAGGAGATATATAAAAGCCCTTTCACTTTTCAGGCTTTTGTGCAGAGTTACTTAACTGAGCTGAGAGCTACCCAAAGCACTCGAAGTCCAGTTCCAGGGGCACCCGTGATTAGGCCAAGTCAATGTATTGCTCCTCGGGATGATATGGTGAAGGTCAATGTGGATGCTGCGGTTGGACCAGGCGACACTCGAGGCGCAATGGGAGCTATATGCAGAGATCAAGCATGTAATTTTCTAGGTGTGTCGGCCATTGTGTTTCCACATATATCAGATCTTGTTACTGTCGAATCTTCAGCAATCAGGGTGGCACTTGCACTTGGTGATAATCTCTATGAGAGGAAGATTCAGGTGGCTTCAGATTGCAAGGTGGTGTTGCAGATATACATCAGAAGAGCGCAGCTATCTACAGAGCAATCATAACTGAGATCATAGATCAGAAGGCTACTTTTACTAATTGTACATTAGCAATAAATTTAGGAGCTTGAATGTTGAAGCTCACAAACTCGTGAAGCATGCCTTATCCCTAGGGGTTGACCGCCATGTTTGGTTAGGTAACCCCATAGCTAAAGTTGTCTCGCCTTGCTTCAAAACTACTGGGCGTGCGCTGTGGTTTTGACCTAAAGCCTCCGTTTGCTGGAATTAATTGGAATAGTTGAGAAGAAAGTGACCAACGGATGCGTAATGCGTGGAAAGCTGCTGGATAGTTCGGGCCGAATCCTGAAGAAAGTTCAAAGCGCTGTTTGCTGAGCCTACGTAGTATTAGTTCGTTGGTCAGGTAAAGGTTGGCAAGCCAATGATGCTTAGCTGGTCTTTTTAAATGTTTAGCCACACTGGACTGAGACATGGCCTAGACTCCCATGGGGGGCAGCAGAGGGGAATCTTGGACAATGGGCGAAAGCCCGATCCAGCAATATCGCGTGAGTGAAGAAGGTCAATGCTCCTTGTAAAGCTCTTACGTTGAGTGCGCGATCATGACATATCTCGAGGAAGAAGCCCAGGCTAACTCCGTGCCAGCAGCCGCGCTAAGACGGGGGTGGGGGGGTGGGGGGTGGGGGGAAGTACTCTTTGGAATGACTGGGTGTAAAGGGCATGTAGGCGGCGGGGTTGAAAATGAAACTGTGAAAATCATAATAAGTGGCGGAATGCTCTTGAAACCAATTCACTTAAGTGAGACAGAGGAGAGTGGGTGGTTTTCTATTCGTCCCTATAAACACTAATCATCAACCCGTGCACCTGCACGGGCTAGATATACCATCATAGAATCTTGTAAATATACTTTGTAAGCCTATAACTGGAAACATAAAACATGGAACATGTTTTTCAGTTTTTATTTTATAGTGGTGTTTAGTCTTCAAATTTCAGGCAGAATTAGAAGTGGACACGTATGAATTCTCAAGTTCATTGATCAAGCGCATGCAGTTGTTATGGTATACAAAATCGAACATGTTGAGGACTCACATGCATATTTGTAGGAAAAACTAAAAAAAAATTGTAATTATTTCTTACATCATTACATTCAAACCCACACAAAGAAAATACTCAAATAAACATCATTTTTCTTTAAACAGAAGGATCCAACTGACGCCATAAAATGTACCTTTTCCTTATATTGGCCAATTATTGCTCAAATAGCTGTGCATGTGCTGTGTAAATAAGATTTAGATATGGTACATAGAACTTTTGTTAGATTTAGATCATAGCTTCAGTGTGAATGTTGCTGCAATGGCACAGAAGTATGATCGGTTTGGCATCGTCTGCTTTGCGATGATCCACTCCCGTGCACAGGCTCTATCCTACGGATCGTCCTATGAGACAGCTAGCAGTATATGTCATGCCAAAAGCTTCTTGACCAACATATGCGCTAGTAAATCTAATTACTCTAAATTATGAAAATATAGTTATTCTGAATTATGAAAATATAATTACCCTAAACTATATATGTACCTTAGATCGTAGAGGCCACCATCGAACAGAACTATATAGGGAGTAGTTGTGCGGTAGTACTGTTGAGATGTAGAAGTGGAAAAGCAATAATGCATAACAAAATCATATTCTATCACACGCTTATCTTATACTATATATATTGGCACACATTTTCTTTGCATATGCACCTGGTAGATTAAACAATGGAAGCAAACACAGTAGGGCAAACCAATTTCAGATTTTTATCTCAAATCAAAAGCCTAGAAAGGGTGATCCAGGAAAAACATTAATCGCTGCATTGTTGAGAGTCTCATATTTCAATTTCACCATCCAATCTCATAGAAAAATGTAGGCAGCCGGTGAGGAATCAGCAGATGGTTGCCATGTGCTTCTCGATATTTCTTTTCCCTAATCACCAAAGAACACATAGGCGAGCCCAGCAGTAACTTGATATACAGGAGGCTTCTTTGGTTTGCACCAGTGTAACACGAAAGAACAGATACGCAGCCGTGAAAGTCGCTGGCTGCATGATGGAAGACGCCAACCACATATCGTTGATATTGAAGGCAACGCTTGAATATCTTTTTTGACCTCTTCGTTCACCATAACCTTTCATAGTGGGATCCATCTTTCTTAAGCTTTGACACTTGGAAATAATACTTACCAGCATATTAATCAAACCTTGCTGCATCCACCGATTTTTTTCCAACTCATGCATGTGAAACCATGGATATTTCATCAGCAAAAAGTACGAAAAAGGACACAAGTATGCACTATTAATTATGTCTGTGCTCAGACGTACCGCTCTCCTGTAGTATCCACAAAAGGAAAACCAAGATTTTCAGTTCTCACGCGCCTGACAAACATCATCTATCTTCTGCTTGCAATCTTTCCTGATGATACATCATGTCTGTTGGGGGTAATATGAATTCAAAAGGATGGAAAAAAGACCTGGGAAGAGGGCAATTAGGGATACTGTGCTAAATTGGGACAGGAGAGGAGAGCATTATGCCCTTGAATGGAATCCATGATGCGAAACGTTGTGCCGCCATAGCGATGATGGCCACAACCATACTTGCTTCAAAGAGGAACATCAGTACTGTACCTCCTCCAAAGCCTCGAGCAAGCAACACAATATTGTACAGGAGGCCCCATGCCAGCGGTAGGGGCCGATCGCCGTTCAATGCCTGCAGAGGGCCTCTCATCCTTCTAGTACTGAATATGCTAGCAGTCGACTAAAATAGATGATTGAGCTGATACTGTTATCATTGCCATCTGTAATCGATATTGAATACCTCCTCTTGCATGCTAGATCTAAACATAAAATTTAGCTCAACTGTACACATCTGTTTTGACTCGACAGTAAGGAACCATAATATTGGAACCCTGAGGAACAAAGCAACGGATGAGTACTTGACAACAATTTAGCTCAAGTGTACAGCTAAAAATTTAATTCTGAAGGACAAAATTGGTTGCGACAAAAGCAGTCACTTGACAACAATTATCACATTTGTCTATGAATATTTGAACCTATGGTCTTTGTTGCGCCCTGGTCGGATGGATTAAAAAACGCAACCATCTAGTACATAGGGAGATTGTGCATAGTTCTTACCTCCAATAATCTAATCAAGGCAGTAGAGGAGGATTATGTGCCCTGTGTAAGAGGAACACGCATCAATCTGGAGTAGGATCCAGGAGGCCATTATTGAACCAATTTTCACATATCACCAGCTAATGAAAAATAATCTACAAATAGTAACTCTCATCGAGTGGAAATAATATCATGCATGGTACTTAAGCCAGCCGTACCTGAAACTTGATGAATCTAATATTTGTTCAAGGAAGTGTCTCATGGCCTTTAACTAAAACTAACAATTTACAGTTGACAGTGATCTAGTTTCATGAAACTATAATTATTAGAAGTCACCAGATGTCTGCCTCTCTTCGATTTCTGCAAGTAGCACCTAGGTGAGCTCACCAAAGCACCCCATGTTGCTCTAAGTAGGTAGAAATTTGGCAGATACACAAATATTAGTACGGTATCCATTAATTCTAATAATTTATAAAGAAGGACACTCCTCTAGCTTCTTATGTGTGTGTGTGTGTGTGTGTGTGTGTGTTTGGTGCTGTGTATTTCGATGTGAGATCAGTAATTCCAACTCCCTACAATTAAGATATGAATAGTCAGTGGAAACTTACCATTGGGAACCATGGCTTGGGGAGCATGTTCAAACCTGCAAGTTGCTGCTCTCAATCTATTGCCCATGTATATGGATGATTATTAATCTGCTCATATGTTTACACCTCCAGACGTTGCCACTGCAGGGATTACTAACATGAACACAACCATCATCGCCATTAAGTTAGCAACATAGATCAACATACTTGTCGCCATGGCGGGTAGGAAAAGTTTCACGTGTGATGTTCTCTATTGCTATCACGTAATCCTTGTAACTAACAGTCAAACGACATGCTAGGCAATCACAAAGGGAAACGTTTCTGGCCTGGGCACCGGCCGAACCTTCGGCCGGTCGCGAGCCACGCTGGCGCCCCGCGCCCGCCCAAGCTGCGCCCCGCGCGAGACTCCTGTTATTGTTGGGCCCCACGTGGACCACCCCTCCTCCCTTTTTTATCTTTCCCCTAACTGCTGCCTTCATCCCCTACCTCCAGACACATCCTTTCCCGTGGCCATTTTTCTTCTTCCTTTTCCCTGCGCTGCTGCCTACCGGCGGCCGCTGCCGGCTGTGTGCTTCGCCGAGCCAAGGGGACTACCCGACTGCTGCCAGTCCTCCTCCTCCGCACATCTTATCCCCCAAAACATCTCTCCTTCTCTCTCAAATAAGCCATGTTTCAAGATGAGACAAGGTCTGGGAAGGAGGCTGCAACCAGTGCCCGGGGAGCCTGCGACCGGCCATGAGACGGCGAGCATGGTGACCTCAGGACGGCGAGGATAGGGTAACACTCCTCCAAGAAAACAATCGATGTCGTTATTTTTGCTACATGCTTCAACCGGCGTCGGAATTTGCTACAAACGGCATCGCATACTGCTGCCACTGGTGTCACATTTTGCTGCAATGCACAATTGACCTCGCGTTTTTGCTAGAATACATGTCGCTTTTTGCTACAACCGTTTTCATTTTTTGCTACATATGTTCAGGCTGAGCTGTGACCCGATGACGTCGGCGATGCCTTTTTTGCTGCAACCGTAATAGATTTTTGGTACATCTAGCAACAATTTTTTCTACATCCATTCTTTTTTTGCCAGCGACGATACAATGGTGAGATACAGCCGCCAACGACGATGACAAGCTTTTTCGCCGAATAAGCTGCAACGGGCATCGTCAAAAGCTGGAACCGGCCATCAGCAGAGCTGCATCTACTGTGGGTGGTGCCCCGGCAACCATATCGGGCACCTCTCGTGGAGCTCGACGCCCATGGCCATGGCGACAGCCCTCGCGGAGCTCGACGGCCATGGCCATGGCAGCACCCCTCGTGGAGCTCGATGCCGATGGCCATGGCAGCACCCCTCGCGGAGCTTGACGCCAATGGCCACGGCAGCATCCCTTGCGGAGCTCGACTCCCATGGCCATGGCGTGCCCTAGCAGCCACGGTGGCATCCCTCGAGTGGAGCTCGACGAACATGGCCGTCGTGTCCATCACTAGGCGGGGAATCATGCATCTCGCGGGTCACAGGGGGAGCGCGCGTCCCGCGCGAGGAAGGAGACGAGTTTGGGGGAGAATCGAATGGTTAGAGGCATGCAAATCGTACGGCTACCGAGCGACCGACCGAACTTTCAGCCGGTGCGCCGGCGCCTATCGTTACCCAATCACAAAAGACAATCTGGAGGAAGGCAACCGCTTGCACTGCTGGGGAGAGGGTCTAGAAAATATAGAACTTTCCCCAAAATAAGAATTTCCTGTAAAAAACAGAGCAGGAGCAGATGATGAACCGCGCTGGCATATACCTGCCTTTACCTTCTGGCATGTGTGCCCTCCTTCAAACTACCATGGATACACATCCACATATGCATAGGCCATCTAGGATTCGGAAACCTGAAATAAAAGGATATTGTTAGTCTAATATGTCACGTTTCGTGACATATCTCCTAATCCCCTAAATCGAGGAGAATCGATATTGTTGTGATCTCCCATTTATGGTTAGGATTGTAAATCTGTCTATATATTGACATGCAATGGAAAAGCCGAAGTGTGGCAACAATTCCTAAATCTTTCATGGTATCAGCCTAAGAAAATCCTCTCGCTTCCGCTCCCTCCAACCCTAGCGCCGTCGACCCTGTTCCCACGCCGCCGGCCAACACCTCCCTCCCCTCCCCTCCCATGACGCCCTCCGAACCGCCTGCTCCCCATCCCAACGCCGCCCTCTGGGTGCAGGCCACCGCCATCCCAAGCGTCCGCTCTCTCGTCCCCATCGTCCTCGAGTTCAAGAGCGCCGTCTTCCCCAAGTGGAGGACCTTATTCAACATCGCTGTCACCACCTACGCCCTTGAGGACCACCTCACCGCCGAGACGCCCTCCACCGATCCAACATGGCGCCGCCTCGACGTCTTGGTGCTCCGCTGGCTCTACGGCTCCATGGCCATGGACATCGTCGACGTCGTCATGCCCACCGACCCTGCCACCACCACGGCCTACAAGTTCTGGACCTCCGTCCTCGCTCTCTTCAACGACAACCAAAAGAGCCGCGAGATTTATCTCGCCGAGGAGTTCCACAACATCAAGCAGGAGGATCGGTCCATCACCTAGTACCTTCACCTGCAAAAGACGGTGGCTGACGCTCTTGCCGAGGTCGGTGCCCCCGTATCCGACCCCGAGCTCGTCACCAACGTCATCAAGGGCCTTCACGAGCGCTTCGACAGCGTTGCCGACATCGCCCCCTCCTCACGCTGTTCCCTACCTGCCTCAACTTCCACAACATGCTGCTGCTCCACGAGATGAAGACTTCCCGGCGCTCCACCAACACCTTAGCCTCCGCCTTCTACACCGCCAAAGGACCAGTCCCTGCTCCTCCCAGCGGCGGTGGGTCGTCCTCCGGCGGCGGTGCTCCTCCAATGCCCACTCCGTTCAACCCTTGGACAGGAGCCATCCAGATGTGGCCCATGCAGTCGCACCCCAACAGCACCGGCGACATCCTTGGACGGGGTCTGGGATCACGCGCCCACGCCTACATGGCCGCTCCCCCGGCTTCTCTCGGCGCGCCCTACGGTGGCCATAGCGCAACTCCGTTCGGTGCCGTGCTGCCCTACGCCACAACACCGACGCCGGCACCATCATGGGACACCGCCGCTCTCGCTCAACAGTTCACCAACATGACGTTCATCAACCCTCTCCTGAGTGGGTCATGGATAGCGGCGCGACCGCCCACCTCTCCTCCGATGCCGGTATCTTATCATCTCTTTCTCCCCATCCTATATATCGTCACGTGGTGGTCGGCGACGGTTCCACCGTTCCCGTCACCACATCCGGTCATTCCTCCCTTCCCTCCCTCTTTCCCAATAGACCTCTTCACTTACGTCATGTCTTAGTCACACCTGACATTATCAAAAACCTTATTTCCGTTCGTCAATTCACTACTGATAATCATTGCATCGTCGCTTTTGACCCTTTTGGTTTCTCTGTGAAGGACCTTCATTCCCGGCGCGAGATCCTTCGGTGCAATAGTATATGGGAGCTCTACACGTTCACATGTCCTCCGCCTCCTCGCACCCTCGCCACGCTCACCGCCCCTCATGACCTGTGGCACCGTCGCCTCGGTCACCCCGGCCATGATGCCTATAGTCGCCTCTCGCAACATATTTATCTTCCTTGTATTAGACAAATAAATCAAACCACTTTATGTCATGCTTGTCAACTAGGATGTCATGTACGTTTACCTTTTTCCTCTTCCACTACTCGTACAACTCGTCCATTCGAGTTAGTCCATTGTGATCTTTGGACTTCACCGATCTTGAGTGTTTCTGGCGATAAATATTTTTTAGTCATTCTTGATGATTTCACTCATTTTCTATGGACTGTTCTGCTTCACCAAAAATCTGATGCTTACGCCTCGCTCTCCGCTTTTCGCGCGTTCGCTCACACTCAGTTTGGCTTATCTCTCGTGTCCATAGAATGTGACAACGGTCGTGAGTTCGACAATAACAAACTTCACTCTCTCGCCGCCACGCACAACATTCACATTCGCTTCTCTTGCCCATACACATCCCAACAAAATGGTAAAGTTGAATGCATTATTCGCACTGTCAATGACATTGTGCGTTCTCTCTTATTTGAGGCTAGCCTACCACCTCGTTATTGGGCCGAAGCACTTCACACCGCCACTCACGTCCTTAACCATCTTCCTACAAAAACAATTAGCGGCCCCTCTCCATACTTTGCCCTTCACAACGCCCATCCCGATTACTCGTCACTACGCGTCTTCGGCTGCCTATGCTATCCCAACACCGCCTCCACTATGCCACATAAATTGTCGCCGCGTTCGAGTGCTTGCGTTTTTATTGGCTATTCCTCTCATCATAAGGGATATCGGTGCATGGACCTCACTACCCACCACATCATCATCTCTCGTCACGTCGCATTCGATAAGATGACCTTTCCCTTTGCCTCCCCACAGCCTACCAACGCCGCCACGTACGACTTTCTCACCGCCGACGACAACCTACCCATAGTTGTCCCACCCCTTCCGATTACTACCCCTCCACCCACCCCACCACCCTCCCTCCTCCCGCCCCTCCCTCACCACCTGCACCACCCTCACCACCTGGACCTCCCTCACTGGGCGCCCCTCCTGCAAACACTCATCGCACGCGCAACACCTCCGGCATCCACAAGGGGCCTCGCGAGCGGCTTAACCTGCATGTTTCGTCTGTCAGCAGGTACTCACCGGTTCCCACCTCCGCCTGTGCAGCTCTCAAGGATCCCAACTGGCTCGATGCTATGACTGCGGAGTACCGCGCTCTCCTCAACAACAACACTTGGGATCATGTGCCTCCTCCTCGGGATGCTAACAACGTCTCCGGCAAGTGGGTTTTTTGCCACAAGCTCAAGCCCAATGGCTCCCTCGATCGCTATAAAGCTCATTGGGTGCTTCGAGGTTTCTCTCAGGAGCCAGGTGTCGACTTCGACGAGACATTCAGCCCGTTTGTCAAACCAGCCACCGTGCGTGTCATCTTCTCCATCGCGCTCTCTCTTAATTGGGAGACTCGTCTGATCGACATCAAGAACGCCTTTCTGCATGGCACTCTTGCTGAGGTTGTCTACTGTCGTCAACCCACTGGCTTCATCGACTCCAGTTGCCCCGACCACGTCTGTCGGCTGAACCGTTCACTCTACGGTCTCAAGCAGGCTCCTCGTGCGTGGTACCAACGCTTCACTGCTTTCACCACTTCAACCGGCTTCATATGCTCACGCTCAGACACTTCGTTCTTCGTCCTCCGGTGTGCAGAAGGCACGGCCTTCCTCCTACTCTATGTGGACGACATCATCCTCACCGCCTCGTCGACTCGCTTGCTCGACATGATCACGTCCTCTCTCCATGCCGAGTTCGCCATGACGGACATGGGCATCCTCCACTACTTCCTCGGCATCGCGGTTACCCGCGACTCCTCCGGCATGCATCTTTTGCAAGCTAAGTACGCCACGGAGATTCTGGACAGGGCCGACATGACTGCTTGCAAGTCGGCCACGACACCTGTTGATACATCACCGAAGCTCGCTGTTACTGCCAGTCCTTCAGTGGCCGATCCCACGGAGTACCGGAGTCTTGTCGGCGCTCTCCATACCTCACTTTTATGTGCCCAGACATCGTGTATGTCATTCAACATGTTTGCCTTCATATGCACGACCCGCGTGAGCAACACCTCGCCGCCATCAAGCGCATCTTGCACTACGTCAAGGGCACGCTCTCTCATGGCCTTCAGCTCTACTCGACTTCACCAAGCTCCATGATCGCCTACACCGATGCCGACTGGGCCGGCTGCCCCGACACTCGGCGGTCAACGTCAGGATTCTGTGTTTACTTTGGAGATAACCTCATCTCTTGGTCCTCCAAGCGGCAACACACAGTCTCGCGTTCGAGTGCTGAAGCCGAGTACCGTGCCGTGGCAAACGCCGTGGCTGAGGCGAGTTGGCTTCGGCAACTTCTCTAGGAACTTCATCGACCATCTCCTCCTGCGACAATCGTCTTCTGCGACAACGTCAGCTCTGTCTACATGTCCACGAACCCAGTACAACATCAGCGTACCAAACACATCGAGATCGATCTCCACTTCGTTCGCGATCGTGTTGCCATGGGTCAGGTCCGAGTGCTTCATGTTCCTTCGTCACGACAGTTCGCCGACATCTTGACGAAGGGTCTTCCGTCGCCGTTGTTTTTGGATTTTCGGTCCAGTCTCAATGTCCGTTCTCCTCCTGTTGTGACTGTGGGGGAGTGTTAGACTAATATGTCACGTATCGTGACATATCTCCTTATCCCCTAAATCGAGGAGAATCGACATTGTTGTGATCTCCCATTTATGGTTAGGATTGTAAATCTGTCTATATATTGACATGCAATGGAAAAGCCTAAGTGTGGCAACAATTCCTAAATCTTTCAGAGATATCAAAACTCGAGTGGAAGGGCAATGTGTAGAGATTGAATTGGTTCATTTTCTTCTAGATGGACTGCATTAGGGATCGTACCTTGCAGTATATAGGAGAACATGGAGAGGCGGCGGAGGAGGAGGAGCGGCGCTGGCAGAAGAGATGTGGCCATGCGGGGAAACCTGTTTTTTCTTTGGGTTTCCATACGAAGACCTCTGAGATAATTTGCTAGGACTCTCAGGGATTTCATCCAACGGCTGTAGATATTTTATACTGAGATCAGATGGTTATTTTTGTTAGTTTTGTAGGATTAACGTGATGCCTCGTTTGGTGCCTCCAATTAGTAAATATAAGATAAGATATAAGATATAAGATAAGATTGTGAGGTACTAAAATTATTTTTTTTGAAAGGAAAAGTTGAAACAGACGCTCA
Organism: Triticum aestivum; assembly: GCF_018294505.1. Lineage (NCBI taxonomy): Eukaryota > Viridiplantae > Streptophyta > Magnoliopsida > Poales > Poaceae > Triticum > Triticum aestivum. Next base: position 8,623,796 of record NC_057804.1, read on the forward strand.
CTTCCATGAACACGTGGACACACAACCGGTGGCTCCATGCATGCATGCATGATACATCGCACGCAGTACGCAAGCGGGCTGTTGCCAAGCTAACTAATGGCGCCCGGCCGACAACACAGTACAGCTAGTAGAGCACTCGCTGCCAAACGCCTACGTGAGAGACCCTCGTGAGCCCAGCTATACAACCTCCGCTCCTCCACCCATCCTCGTTCACTCCGCATCCGCAGCCGAATTCCCCCGTCTCCACCGCTCAGTCCCCCGGACCGCCGGACCTCTCCTCGCCTTGCCATGGCAGCCGCAGCACTGAGGGCGCAGCTGAACGCCCATATCGCCGGCATGTACACCAATGTGAGGCCCTTCCCCTCCCCTCTAGTCGTGTGGTATTGGATTTTGGCTTGGCTGGACGACTAACTTGGCCTTTGCCTTTGCTTTGGCGTGGTCGATGTCGATGCAGGGTGTGGTGGACGAGGATACATTCGAGGAGCTGCGGGACGAGGGCACCACCGCCGAGGTCTCCCGCCTCTTCATCTACGACGCCTCCGAGATCATCGACGACATCGACCTCCTGATGTCCGCCCCCACGCCCTCTGTCATCTCTCCCTCTGCTCTCTGTCTCGGGAACTGACTCATCTTAATTATCTGCTCTGGAAATCGCAGGGAGGAGCCTGAAGTGGACTTTGACGAGGTGGAAGCCCTGACGCAGCAGCTCATGCGGTGCACCTCCAGGTGATGACTATCATAAACCATTTCTCTCTCTTCCACCTGCTTATTTTTAACTCTATGTTTGTTTGCCCGCTGCGTCAATGTCGTGCGATTCGGATCTATTTATACTGGGCAAAGGATTCTTATTTGTCGGTTGCACTACCCCATAGGCGTAATTAGAAGAATCAAGTTTAGTCGCGTTTAATGTAACAGAGTTACCAGTATCCCGATTAATATCAATGTTATGATGAGGATAAATTGCTGGCATTTTTGGAATAGTCTTGGTATTAATGATCTGCTATTCTGTGTATTGCTAATGGTGGTTTTTCTGGTATTAATGATCTGCTATTGTATGTATCTCTAATGGTGTTTTTTCTAGTTTGTCCACGGCTTTGATGTTGTTTTTTATTTTGATGTGTCGGCACGGGGTGTGTACCTCACGACACGGCCACACAATTGAGGTTTGTGTCGTTTTACAGGCGTCGTATAGCCATAGGTAGAAGAGCTGAGTTTAGTCATATATCGTGTAACGAAATTGTTGGTATTCTTCCCAATGTTAATCAAATTGTATAGCTTGGCGAGGGGAATTTTTGTCGTTTTGCAAACGTTTGTTTTACTATCATGTCTGTTCTTCGGGCAATGCCATTATTCTAGGTTGAGAATGAAAAAAATTGTCGTTTTATAAGCATGGCTGGTATTAATGATTTGCAATTCTACATAATGCCAATGGCCATGTTTCACCATTGGAACGGTGTTGTTTCTATTCAGATTTGTCAGGCACAGGGTGTGTACGTCATGGACGTCATTTGGGTGTCGTATATCCAAAATTAGAAGACCTCATTGTAGTTGTGTCGTGTGTAGCGGAATTGTTGGTATTCATGACAATTTCATGGTCCGGCAAGAAAAACTTTGTCGTTTTCTAAATATTTCTGGTACTACTGATCTGCTATTGCACATAGCGGCAATGGTGTTTTTTTTTCTGCTTCATCAAACAATTTATGGAGTTGACAATCATGATAGGAAATGGCTCCTTGAGAATATTATTGAGTTGACGTCTCAGTTTATAATAAGTTTGATAAGTTCCTAATTTCCTGATCTGCATTTTTTTTGCATGTTTCAGTGTTGGTGCACAGCAAGTGAACCTCGCCTGCATGCACTTCGGCAATTTCTATGCCATACAATACAAACAAGGGTCAGAACTTAGTAGCTTATTTAATACTGTTACACAATAATTATTCGCAACATTGTTTTTCAATGTCTCTATGTAAACCTGACAGCTCATGTTGTCTTTTCTGTCGTTATTTTCAGCTCATATACCAATCTAACATTGTTAAGAAGTATCCTGATTTGCTTTTTCACTTCATCTGCAATCACGTTATTGATATTACTCGGTTCACTATCTGAATATGCTACTCTTTGATGGTTCTCTTGTAATTTATTGGCTCTAGGCTTTTGTTTATAGCACAACTAAATTCTTATATGGCTAGAGATTTTTCTTTTTTCAAATATAGGGTTACAATTTTTGAACCATTTCATCTCTGTTCTGTTAACCTCTTCAGAATTTGACAATGTGGTCATTTTGCATTATTTCAGGTGTCTCGTGTCATTGGCTCTTGTTAGGAATGAGTTCTATATTGTGCGACATGAGTTGGAGATCGTGATGCAGGTAGCACCGTATGTGCATAATGTTGGATGTTGATACCAACTTTCCACTAGTTTCATAACCCATAGATTGGTCATATTAAGATAGAGAAATGGGAACAATCTTTAATCCTTAATCTAATTCTTTTGACATTTAGATTTGGAGCACTTAGTTTGAGGTACCGAAAAGTCTCCTTTAGCCGTTAAATGATTATGTGGTAATTTTGTCATCATGTTCGGTAGATGCATAGGGTAGCTAAAAAAAGTGGGAGAAATTCTCTGTTTCCCGGCCTAAATTAAGCTTCACGAAATACCCAAATAAGAAACTAGCTAACTTGTAACATGGTGATTAGTGAAACCATGTGACTTGAGCACCATTATGTGCCATAGACTTATCTTAATCATTTTTCGGAAGGTACTTCTCTTAATCATTGACCTATTATTCATATTTTGTTGCAGCTCGAAGAGCAGATCGCGGCATGTGGTCCTGACTCCTAAGTAGCGGCAAGTGAAGGGGGAAGAGCGTGGCCCCATGCAATCCCTTGCATTATGCGGTCCATGTGTCTCGGAAGATGTAGCCGTTTTCAAAGGGTGTCTAGTACTATAGGGTGCGCGTAAAACTTAGATGAATATTCTCGCGTCGGAACTTTGGGCTCGTAACCCTGTGAAAGAAAACTGTTGTCGTGTGTTGATGTCAGTGTGAAGTCCATATTCTAGAGTGTCGTGGATGTGTTGGCCCCCGCCTACGGGCTGTTTATGAAACCTATACTTGGTTGGTTGGTCCTCTAGTGACTTTGTTTTGCTGTTTCTTCTGTTTGTTTTTCTCTATAAGCAAGTCTTGTTGTTAGTTGTTGTACCCAGAGTGTAGCCAATCACCATATTTGGGCATATTAAACATGTTGTTTCGGTCTGAAATTTCAGCATGGCCTTCTTATAAGAGTACGACGGCACTTCCACGAGCAGTAGCCGGAGGAGGGGGAAAACAGAGGGGATGGTCTGTGAGGTCACATCCAGGGATCACAAAGCTGTCGGTTCGCGAGACGACGTGAAGAGCATCTCTGGGCTTGGGTATGTTTGCATTGGTATGAAAAGTCTGGGCTAATTAAGTCGCCAATTACAGCTCCAACGATGATCGCTGGAACATCATACTACTCCTACTCCACATAGTTATTTAGACTACCCTGAATCACCAACTGGGCAAGAGAACATGTGGCCATCTTCGTCTTTGTCCTGTAGTGGCTGATCTCACCTATTGCAAACCATGTTCTGATGTGAAACTTCGGGTCTTTGATGGTAGTAGAAACTGGTGTTATTCATCACCATGGCTAGCCGATGCTCGTACGGCCTCCCTTCCATGACTGCTATCGCTTCTCATGCTGGCTCGCCAACTAGGGTATGGTTGGTTGATGAAAGAAAAACTCTATCACACACCAAATTTAGATCCCGCTTTCTTATATATGTGCAAATTTTTTGGTACAACCATGCTCCACATCGAACTCTATCTTATTTTTCCAGAGTGGAGGAAGGGGACACTTTGTGGGACTTTCAGTAGAAAATTGTCCATACAGATAGAAGCACCTATTAAAAAGATACTCCAAAGGCTTCCGGATCATAGTCTCATTAGCTGAAGAACACCCATGCTAATCTATATTAAGTGCATTCAAATCATGCCTTTATTAACTAGTCCAAGGCCTCATCAGCCACAACATCATAAATACAAAGAGGAAAAATATGAAACCAAGTTTTACACAAATTATTGGGGCAACCTTCCCTTGCCATGATGGAATTAGCCCTATTAGTTGTTCTTCTATTCCACTTCACCCGATGCTCTTCTAAAGCAAATAACAAGTCCATTATGT